>NC_028453.1:3839370-3880601 GCF_000263155.2 Setaria italica | reverse complement strand
TTGACTAAAAAAAACTACATATCTACTAATAAACTCAAAAAACAAAATCTCCGATCCTTTCCTGTCTTTGTGCTTGGCCAGGACTGCGTGGGAGCGTCTCTCCTGACCGTCATATTGTGAGAACTTTCACCCCCATCTCACCTATATCACGATAACTAAAAAAAGCTTTCTACTCCCTTAGCTTCGTCATATATCATCGACTGACAGCAAGCCGAGCAGGGAACCCTCACACCCCCTTTTAGGTTATTTTTTTTTAATCCCCTGCTGCCACATAACGTAAATCGTTCCCTCCCTTCAACGCGAAACCTTCGGGGTCAAAACAACTCCGACCTTACTTTTGTTCCTTATCTAAGGCACTAGAATAAATTCTCAACCCGACCCCAATTTTTATCCCCCCCCTGTCCTTTCCCATACCAGCCCCCCCCCCCCCCCCCCCCCCCCACCCCACCCCACCCCACCCCAGCGTCCTGATCCTGACGCGCGACGAGTGACGGGAGGGCGAGCGCGCGCGCAAGGCCAACTACCTCGCCACGACATGGGATGCCGGGGGGTGGGGATGCGGCGGCGGGCCCTGCGCGCGGGATGGCCAGGAAATCCACTGGCGGGAGAGAATTATTGGGGTCGGATCGGGACATCGGGTCAAGTCGTCAGGCTCAAGCCACGCTGATGTGAGTGTGACCGCCGCCGGTATCCTCTGCTGCCGACCTGCTGCATCTATCTCGCGGTGAAACTGTCACTGACACATCGGGAAAGATGTTTGCCTGGCTGCCAAGTCCCTAGGTCTTACTGTGCGTTTGATACCTAACTAAACTTTAGCACTTGTCACATTAGATGTTTGATATTAATTAGGAGTATTAAACATAGTCTAATCATAAAACTAATTGCACAGACGGAGTCTAATTCGCGAGATGAATCTATTAAGCCTAATTAGTCCATGATTTGACAATGTGTTGCTACAGTAACCATTTGCTAATGATGGATTAATTAGCATTCGTCTCGCGAATTAGACTCCATCTGTACAATTAGTTTTGTAATTAGCTCATATTTTGTCCTCCTAATTAGCATCCGAACATTCAATATGACTCTGCTAAAGTTTATCACCTTGTATCAAATACCCGCCTCTGAAAATTACTGCACGAGTTTCACAGGAACTTCGGTGAAATGTGTCAAGAATGTGCGAAGAGATGAAGTGGAAAGCCGAAGAAGATCGCGTAGTACGTGGTTGGATCTGAATCAGTTGAATCGATCAGTGCAGCTGCAGCAAGCAAGCAAGTTGAGCGAGCCTTGTGATCAGCGGGATCCATCCAATCATGCGATTTTGAGGGCGATGCGGCTGGGGGCGCAGGACAAAGCAACATGTAACTGAAGCCGACCCTTGTATTCCGTTGCTCGCAGCCAAGGTAGCTGGGAGGACGGAGACTGAGAGGGACCACGGCGCTTTCGAGGAAACTTCCGGGCGGCAGCGACCGGACACGCCATGACACCCTCTCCATTATGCCTGCCCCACCCGGCCTCCCTCTCCGATCCATCGCAGCCGCAAGCCGCAGCATTCTCCTCGGTAGCGAACGGAGCTGGCCGATGCAGCAGGAGTGCAGGACACCACTGCAGCAGTGATGAGGTAGTACTTTCTGCGCGTGCTAACTGTTAACCACGTTGTTGGTTCAGATGGTTAACATGCCATTACCATCAGGTGGTTGGCTGAATAATGTTCAGGCGTTTCCCTTTCTCTGAATCAAAGAAGGGTTTCATTCTTCTGGCAGGCAGGCTGGCTGGGTCGACTCAAGTGGTGCCACTAGAACACTGGTGAAGGATGGTCCTGTAGTGGGGGGGAGGTGGGGAGAAGGTAATTGGGGATGCAGCAGAAGACAGTGATGCCGGTGCCATGTGAATGCGACCTAACCATCGGCATCCTGCTGCTCCCATGATCTTTTCGATCATCTGATTAAACAGTGCTCGCGATCCTGATATAGTTTATTCAGAGGAGGACCGTGATAATCACCGGGAATGATATCGCGATCCGCCGATCCAATATTATAACCGGTTCTCCTTCTATGATTGAGGGCATACTGGTTCCGGGAGCAGGAGGTTGCGATCGTAATCGTTGCCCTGCGATCGCCGGCAGCTGGAAACGGATCTTCAGGATCCGGATTCTTTCTAGGTCTGCTCTAGAGCTACAGGCGAGCACTCCGCGTGCGCTGCTAAAGACTTAAAGTACTCCTATAACTAAGACAGTGCTGGTATCTGAGATTCCGGTATCTGGATTCTGAAGTCTGAACATCTGATGCAGGAGAAAGCTGGAAACGGCAGGCGTATCCTTGGTAACATCTAATTCTCAAGGTGCCGGCGCCAGCGACTCAAGGAACAAGGATCAGCTGTGCACCGCAGCCGGCACTTGGTTTCGTCAGATGAACTTTTTTTGGACCCCGATGAAGTTGCTGGACCAGAGGGAGAGCAGTTGCAGTTTGCAGCACCGTCAGAAATTCAGACCAGACAGGTTCTCCTAGCAGACCAGAAATCCAGCGCCGGAAAACAACATGGCCCCGTTTACGGGTATCCTACCTAACAGGCCAGCAGAGAGAGGCCCGTCTTCGTTCCTGCCAAGTTTCAGCCCCCAAGATGAAAGTGTCCACGGGCCTCAGAGAAAACCAGCGGCGTCCACGGACGGGCCAAGAGCGCGGGCCTGGCTGGTTGTGGGACGAACGAACTGAACTCGTCGCGCCGTTTCAGCCCGGTCCTATCGTTACCGGCATTCGCGGCGCACGACCACCGCCCACACCGAGCCACGCACGCGGCCGTCCACGGACCCGGGCTCCCCCGGCCCTGGCCCCGGCGGCCGGCGCGCACGCGCGCTGCCCTTTGCCGGCGCCGTGCCTTGGGCGGGGCTCCTATATGACTTCCGCAAATTGGTTAAGCTTGATAGCTTTAAGGCCTATGGCCCAAATAAAAGTGTAAATCAACATTTCAACTGATCACAATCAACAATTTCTGAAAATTGAACCAACGTCTAAGAATAATAGATTCAACATTTTCTGAAAATCAATCAGCGTTCTAAAAGAATGTACTACATTCAACATTTTTCATAACCTATTTTAACATTTAAAAAGAATGGATTCAACATTTTTACGAACAAAGATCAACATTTCCAGTTCTGGTTGTTTTCTTCTCGGTGATAGGCAACAACAATTACGGCGCCAACAGCGTGCGAGGCCGCGGGCTGCTGCACGAGCACGGCGTCGCTGGCCGCGCAGCGCCCGTGGGAGGCGGCGGAGCCTAGGGCTGTGGCCGGCAGCACTCAGGTCGGGCGACCGCGTGCGCCGAGGGGAGCGGCGCATTCGCGGCCGGCGGCGCGCAGGGCCGCGCCCATGGGGCTTGTGGCGGCAAGCGTGGTAGGCGGCGGCGTGCACACACGGGCTAGGGTTCGAGGAGAATAGAGATGCATCTAACGACTGGCATTGTGAGCACGAATCTTAAACATTGGAAGCCAACTACTCCCTCCGTCAAAGAAATGCAACTCTTGAGTCAACCAATCTCAAGTTTCACCAAATTATACAAAATAGTATTAATATTTATGGTATAAAATAAATATCTATAGATTAATCATGTAATATATTTTCATATAAATCTATTTGGAGATATGAATGTTAGTACATTTTTATAAATTTGATAAAAATTGTTTGATTTTTTGAGAAGCAAGAATTGAATTCTTTTTGGAAGGGGTGAGTAGCTAAGAAACTACATGAAGCTGCACAGGAATACCGGTCTTGGGCGGCCTCGCCGACCTGCCGAGCTCTGTTTCGCACACCAGACACCTCACACCACCAGCGCACGCCACGGCCCACGGCAGGTCCCCGACTTCCGTGTAATTTCGCGCGTGCCGACAAGGCGAGGCCGAAAGCGCGGGCTCTCGCTCGATTTCTCGATCTTGCCGAAAGAGGAGCGGAGTGAGGCCGCGTCGACGACTCGTCCACGAGATTATCTGATCTGGTACCGAAACGGAGACTTGACTCTCTTGTGATTTTGGGCTTGGTCACGCTAATCTCTGTTCCGGAAAGAGATCGAGGGGCCGGGCCGGGCCCCATGGTCCATGAAAAGCGAGTGACACTGACACTGATATCCGCGGACGGCTCTGGGGGTCTGGCTGAGGCTGATGTGGGGCGTGGTTCGGCGCGTGGGGCCAGGAGCCCGGCCGGGACTCCGCTAGCACTCTGCGTCGTCCATACTCCATCAGTCCCCTTCGTCCAGGTGGTGGCACTGACTCGCTTTCCCGATCGAGAAACATGGTCGCTGTCACCCAAAGATATTTTTTTAAGGTACGATTAATTCGATGTGATGTGGTCTGTGCACCTACCACCGCAGCCGCACGGCCCGCACGTCTGGCCTCGTTATCTTTCCGGAGGTTTTGTATGCAGTGACGCCAGCAACGGAGAAGCTCCTCCATGCTCGGCCACCAGTGAGCAAATCCTGCATCTCCTTCATCAAACTGTGAAGGGAAAAACAAGTGCGCCACGTCAGTACCTACCCACCGATTGAGCACATTCGATCCATTCGAGTTTGCAAAGGGTAACAAAGAAGAACACGGCGCACACCGCCCAAGATTCCAACCTGGCCCCGCCGTGTCCGACCGTGCGAGGTGCGACACCCGGACGGCCAGACCGTTAGCGCGCGCAGGGGCGCGGACAGCCGGGACACGTAGCGGAGCCCCGGCCTCGACATGTCACCTGCGCGGCCATTTTTCTATCGCCCGGCTCCCCGCACGCGTCGGCACCCGCCGCCCGCCACGCGCCGCTGCGCCGGCGCCCCCCACGCTTGCCTTCGCCCCGAAGCACTTTTCCTACGGACTAGAACGCGAGATGTCCACGTTCTCGGCCGCGCGGGCGCCGGCCGCGGCGGGCGCTGGCGGCACCGCGGCAACGGGACCACCCACGCCCCGGTTCGTTCGCACGTTCCTAGGCCCCGGTTTGTACAGTCTGCTGCTTGTACCCATGACGCATCGAGTTGGAATGGGGTTTCAGGGATGTCTGACCATGGGGAGCGTGGCGTGGGAGAGAGTGCTCCTCGGCAGACAGGGGGACCAGTCGGCTAACATGGGTTTAGGATTTGTTTAGGAGTTGTTTAGTTTCCCGAACTCCCAACTTAGAAACGATGAAAAAAGAAGATTCCATCACATCAAACTTACGGTACATGTATGGAGTACTAAATGTAGATGAAATCAAAAACTAATTGCACAGTTTTATTGTACTTTACGAGATGAATCTTTTGAGCCTAATTAGTCACTATTTGGACAATAATTCACAAATACAAACGAAATGCTACAGTGTGCTACAGTATTACAACAGTGATTTTGCATCTCTAAAGTTGGGCAACTAAACAAGACCTTAGAAACCGCGATCTCGAATGAGGCGTGACAGGCAATTTTAGATAATAGGAGGCAAAGCTAGTTTAGTTTTATTTATCCTTTGGCATAGTCTAATACACAGGATGCTACACATTTTTGAAGCCTTGCAATTTGCATTGCGCTTTTTTTTTTGTCAGCTTGTTACAAACTTTGCTAGCTTTGTGTTGTGTTTTACCTACCTACCTGTGTTGCAAGCCGCTGGTTCATCACGCGAAATACGTGCAAGTTAGGTTCTGCGAGGTGTGGTTGAGCATGAGCATCGAGGGAGGAACAGACAGTATCTGGCGGTGTATTCTGAATTCTCGAGCCTAGACAAAACGTATTCTGAATACTCGAGGCGTAAATGTTTTGTCGGCTGCCTCAAAAGTAACCCCGAGATTACGAAAAGTCAACACGAGAGCACGCACCAGCCCCATCGACTCTAATCTGTGCACAAACTCACGCGGGACCCGCCGGTCAGCCTTAGATACGCCGATCCAGCCGAGTAGACAACACCGCGCTGTCACGGTATCCCAGCCAGCCGCTAGATACGGCGCGTTGCGTGTTAGGCCATTCTTGGTTTCCGTGCCGCGTAAAGAAGAAATACCGTCCCATAATAAATACTTTCTACTTCAAAATTTATCCCAAAATAAGTGCATATTTAGGAATTGGATCACATAACTTATCTTTTTCTCCTTTATCTCCTTCCAAAGTGCAATGATCTCACTAACATTGACCATTTCACGTGTATTTTTTGGGACGGAGGGAGTAGTTCACAATACATAGTTTCCTCTTTATAGTTTCCAAGACTGCAAGATAAAAATCTTGAAAACAGTTTGCACATGATTTTATTCTCACAAAATTATTTTCTTCTCTCACTTTATAAATAGTATGTCATGTCATCAAAATTATTTATGTGGCAGTTCATTTATTGTTCAGGAAACGAATGGCCTTAGCTAACGTCCGCGTGATCGAGCCGAGATATTTGCTCTCCGATCTCCCGGATTTAAACACAGCTAAACGCCTCGGCCGCACGATTGCGATGCGCCGCCGACGATGGCCGCGGCCGCCTAATCCTAATCCCCCCGCGCGTTTAAGGCCGCGCCGCGCCCGTGTCCCGTTAGCAAAAGCGGTCGTGGTTAGCCCAGGCTGGTGGTCACGGCGAAAGCGAAGCGCGCGTCGGTCAGACACGAAGTTGCAGCGGGGAGGGCGAGGGCCCCCCGAGAACTTATCCCGCAGAGGCAGACCCCCACCCCCCACCACCGCACGTCCGCCCGTTGCCCACCGCCGATTCCGCGATTCGGTTCGGTGCCCGCCGCAGTGGAGCCGAGCGCGTTCGCGATCGAGAGATAGGGAGAGTGGCAGCGCCAGGGGCAAGTGGGAAGGGAGAGGAAAACCCCCCGGGGCCCGGCCGAGCGAGACTCGCGTCGCGCCTCCGCCTTCGCGGATTCTGTTTCGCTCGCCACCTGCACGGAGCGGGGAGCACCAGCCGGCCCCCGGAGAGGGAGAGGGAGGGAACCAGAACCCTAGGTTGGAGCGCGGCGGTGATGGCGAGCAGGGGCGGCGGGGTGGCGTCGTCGGCGGGGGACCCGAGCAGCCCGAGCGCGAGGGGGTGGGGGGAGGCCGACGAGTCGGGGTCGGGTGGGGTGGGGAAGGTGAAGCTGATGTGCAGCTTCGGTGGCCGGATCGCGCCGCGGCCAGGGGATGGGGCGCTGCGGTACGTGGGGGGCCAGACGCGGCTCATCTCCGTCCCGCGTGCCGCCTCCTTCGGGGAGCTCCTGCGGAAGGTCGAGGCGGTGGACGAGGCGGCGTCCCCCGGCGGCGCCGGCGGCGGGGTGCTCCTCCGGTACCAGCTCCCCGGGGAGGACCTCGACGCGCTCATCTCCGTCTCCGGGCCCGAGGACTACGACAACATGATGGAGGAGTACGAGAAGCTGGCCGCCGCCGCGCCCGACGGCTCCGCCAAGCTCCGGGTCTTCCTCTTCCCGGCCTCAGGGACCGGGAGCGACGCCGCGGGCGGCGGCGGCTCCGGCTCCGGGTCCCACCACCTCGCCTCCGCCGCCGCCGCCGCGCCCGTCGACGAGTCCGGGCAGCGCTACATCGACGCCATCAACTGCGTCTCCGCGGAGGCCGTCGCCGCCGCCATGCGCCGCAAGGACAGCGTCGCCAGCGCCGGCTCGTCCGCGCACAACTCCGAGGCCTCAGAGTACAGCGGCCTTGTCGAAGGTATGTCGCCGCACGCGGGACCGCCGCCTCCTTCCGTTGCGACTGAGTACACGTATTCAGGTGGAGCCCATTACCATGGTGGTTTCCCGGATTCGGTGGGGTTCACCAGTGCCGTCACCATGTCGGCTCCGGCCATGGGCATCCCAGCGCAAAATCCTATCCTAGTTAGGACGGAGCCATCAACGATGCAGCCTCATCATGTTGCTGCTGCTGCTTATGCGACATCGCAGCAGCCACCTCAAGTCACCAGCTATGTGCAGCAGCAGCAGCCGCCTCAAGTCGCCCAATATGTGCCGCACCAGCAGCCTCAGTCTGCTTCGTATCAGCAGCAGATGCCGCAGTCGTATATAGAACCGCAGCAAGTCCACTACATCAATGCGCAACAATTTGGTGTTCATGGTGTGCCGCAATCTGTCAATTTTGTGCCTGTGCAGATGAGCCAGTTCATGCCTAGCATTCCAGTGACGAGTTCTATGGCGACCGCTGCTGCTCAACAAGTCGGTACGTTCAGGCCTGTTTCTGCTGGTGTAGAACCTGTTCAGGAGAACATGCAGTTCACAAGGACAGTGCAAGCTCCAGTTGATCAGAGTTACCGGGTGCTGCAGACGCCACTGTCGCAGCTTCCTCCTTTGCCTTCTGTGCATTTGCAGACAAGTGATACGCAGAGATACGGTGTTCAACCGGCGATGACAAGCGCAATAAGCACACCGGTGGTGACAAGCTCAGGGACGATTCCTGTGGTGCTTAGCTCGGCCACTGTTCCATCAGTGAGGTATGATGATTGCACAATGTGCCAGAAATCTTTGCCGCACGCCCATTCGGATAACATTATCCAGGAGCGGGGAAATCCTCGTGCACTGAGCAACCCTGAGGCAGCTCCGGTATTTTACAGCCTGCATCAAGATAGTGGGTCCAACAAATCCAGTCCAGATGCGAACTCAGGAACTCCTGCTAATTATATGGTAGAACCGAGAGCTGGGAACGCAGTAGGGATGAGTCAATTTGAGTCCGTACTCCCTGCCAGAATGCCTGGAGTCCAGGCAACTGCATCTCCAGATGCAGGTGTGCCGGTTCAACCCACCATGGTTGCCTTACCAGTTTCTAGTCCACCTGCTCCAAATGGAGCATTTGTGGGTCATCCTATTCAGGCCGGGGTTGAAGATCCTGCCAGGTACCAGCAGCAACCATACTCTTATAGCTTGCAACCACAACAAGTTCCAGTTAATGGCCCGCAAGTCATTGATGCCGGTGCATACAAGAATGCAAACTATCCAGCAGCAGAACCGCTTAGAGAATATGCTCGTGATCTTCCTCATGATTATACCAGAGCTATCGATGCCCGTATGCAAGGAGTTCATTTGGGTCCTATTGCCCCTCCAGAATCTAGTGTTCAAGGAAAGCCTTCTTTTCCTCATGGTACCATTGACCATGCAAAAGCTGAGAAGCCACCTGTAAATATTGACGGTAGTTCTATGTACAAATCTCAAGCTGGAGGGTATCATATGGGGATTACCAATGCCTTCACTGCTCCTGCTTTGACCCAAGAGGACAACATTGCAAGGCATAGTGAACAACCACCACCTGCTTTTGATGTTGGTGCACAAAGTGTTCATCCTGACATAATCCAGAATCCACTCAATGTGCCAGTCCAGAACAACCTTAGAGCGCCCATTGAGCCACCTGTTTCCAATGAAAAGGTTCCTGTCCGACCACCTTACTCTGGTGTTCAGGTTCCTGCTGGGACACCTCCACAGCTTCCTAGGGAAATGCTTGGTCACTTGGTCTCTGCTCCCCCTGATGGCAGCAGTAACTTCCCATTGCAGGCTACTGCTGGTATTGATCGTGTTGAAGCTACACGGGAACTAGCTTACACAGATTCACTTTTCTCAAACCAGGATCCTTGGAAAGCAGTGGGAAATGTCTCTTTAGTTCCTCCAAGGCCAAGCAAGCTAGCTAAAGAGCCTCTTGCTTCTGGAGATCAATACATGGATGGTCATGTTCCTGATATCAACGCAAATGGTCCCATACTCTTAGAAGAAGGGAATCTTCCACACATTCAGGACCCAGGGTTTAAGGATATCCACACGATTAAAGTGAACAAAGGTTGGTATACTTTGTCGTTCTGTACTATTTGGGTATTGAGAAGTAGTTTACAATATCATTTCAACAATTGACTAAGTAAATTGTTTTGCTCCTAATTCTCCTTTTCTCTTCTGACAGGATTTGGTGAGGAAAATATTAAGCGACAATTACAAGCTGTTGCTGAAGGGGTGGCAGCATCAGTTCTTCAGTCACCCTTTCCAGAAAAACCAGCTGCATTATCTGGTGATCACATAGATTCACATGGAGCAGTAGTTGATGCAAAAGTTAAGGTGAGAGATGCTTCCATTTATGCTGGTCTAACTCGTTGTTCTGTAACAGGGTGTAATTTTTTTGCTTTAATTTTGGGTTCAGGATGAGGGTAACAATCAGTCAGACAAAACAAGCCAGGGAGTTCAAGTTTTAGATGACATCGACAACCTTCAGGTTTTTGTCAAATTAATTTTGATTTTTTAATGTACACCTTTTATTGTGGATTCAAATGCATTTTCCTTATTTTCTCTACATTGTGAATTGCAGATAATCAAGAACAGTGATCTTGAAGAATTGCGTGAACTGGGTTCTGGGACCTTTGGTACAGTTTATCATGGGAAATGGAGAGGTTCTGATGTTGCTATTAAGAGAATCAATGATCGATGCTTTGCTGGGAAGGCTTCTGAGCAAGAGCGCATGGTATTCAGTTAACTTACCGTGTTTTTCTGACCTGAACGCATAATGTTCTAACTTCTCGTGTCTGTAGAGAACTGATTTCTGGAATGAAGCTGGCAAGCTTGCATCTCTGCACCATCCAAATGTTGTAGCCTTTTATGGTGTTGTTCTAGATGGGCCTGGTGGATCCGTTGCAACTGTAACTGAGTACATGGCTAATGGTTCACTACGACAAGCATTGCAAAGACATGAAAAGTAAACTAATCTTTTCAATGACAGAACATGATGCTTTTCATATGTTGTCACCTCTAATTTCATTTTATTCTATCAGCAGGATATTCGATCGGCGTAGGCGTCTACTAATTGCAATGGATGTTGCATTTGGAATGGAGTATTTGCATGGGAAGAATATTGTGCATTTTGACTTAAAGAGTGATAATCTGCTCGTCAACCTAAGAGATCCTCAACGCCCTATATGCAAGGTGCTTGTCTTCATTCTCTCATTTCTTAAATTATCGACCAAGTACAGAAAATTAAAGAACTTATGCCATACAAGTGGATGCGATGTTAGCTAGCAAAGCTCCGCTCTCGTACGTTAAGTGAAATCTTAATTTGTTTCTTGTGCTTTGGTATTTAGTAGGGGTAATGCTGCTTCTTTGATACTTCTGCGTTTTGTTTAAACGTTCATATAGACTTCTTGTTTAAGGCAGTAGATGGTTAAGCAAGACTCAATCTACTTTTACTCGTATTAGTCAAAGTACAACATACATATGGCCTTAATTTTGTGTAAAGCACAATCATATGGCTATTGGTAAGAGGTCAGGGCACATGAGATCTTTGAAGGGTTGTATCAAAGATATATTGACTTGCCATCAAGTATGTAATTGTATAGAGAACTGTTGGCTCCACCACAAGAAGATCAGCACATTAGACATCTCTGATATCAGGGTGGCTGCCCTATTTGTTTATAGGTTGGTGATTTGGGCTTATCGAAGGTTAAATGCCAGACGCTGATCTCTGGTGGAGTGCGAGGAACGCTTCCTTGGATGGCCCCTGAGCTGTTGAATGGCAGCAGCAGCCTTGTTTCTGAAAAGGTTTATTCCGTTGCTTCTTTGGAACTAATGCGACCTTCACTTTCTTTGAGCTGCCTCTGGACAAATATACTCCTGTTTCCCTGAATGACCTTCATATAATTCGAGTGCAGGTCGATGTTTTCTCGTTCGGAATCGTGATGTGGGAACTACTTACTGGTGAAGAGCCTTACGCTGAGCTGCACTATGGTGCCATCATAGGTATGCTCACAATTTAAGCTGTTATTGTTTCCCACCACATGGGGAGTCCAATGCCATTCTTGTTTCTAAACACGCTTTCACTCAGGTGGGATAGTTAACAACACGCTGCGTCCTCGGGTGCCTGAGTCCTGCGATCCCCAGTGGAGGGCGTTGATGGAGCAGTGCTGGGCAGCCGAGCCGTCAGAGAGGCCGAGCTTCACGGAGGTCGGCAATAGCCTGCGCGCCATGGCGGCTTCTCCTACCAAGGCCCAACCACAGAAATAGATGCCGCAGCTCGCGCCATAACGTTCCGCGGCCTTTCACCTCTGCAACATGGGGAGGTTCCATGACTTTTGTACATGAAAATAAGGTGAGGATAGATAAAGAGAACGTGGCGTCCTTATAGAGTCGGTGGATGATTGATGCTTCCTGTGTCGTGCTTTTACTGGGCCATGGAAACATGTAATGGCGTAATGTAAGAGTGGACCGTGAGCATGTACATGAGGTGTTGTAGCAGGGTTAGTTCGCGAATCTCTGTACTCGTAGTCGTGGGTCCGTCTTTCGATCCTGTGCGTTTTAATGTGGCAGCGCCGTTCAGGAGAAGTGCTGTTTGAGCAGCCTTGAGGATTTCAACTGAAAATCGTGCAGAAGCAGAAAGAATACAGTATATTCTGCAAAAAGCTTGAAGTTTTCTGCTGTGTTCCAAATGAAACCCGCCACGTTTGTACTCTTTTGATTGCGATGCATCCCCGCAAAAATACAAAAGTTGTGACCTCATCCTGACGTGAAAAGGACGTGAAAAGGAGGCATAACTGAAACCAACCTGTGAATTGTACTATCACGATTGCTTCCTAAAGTACCAACGTTTCGCTACCTGACCTAAGGCATTACTGAGAATCTCTCTTCCGGTTAGGGGTGTGTTTGTCATCACTAATCAGTGTTTCTTGTTTCAGAGTAATGCCTGATGGCAGTCAAATTTCGTTGCACAAAGCAACGTTTGTTGTCAGTTAACGGTTGCTTGAGAATCTTGGGAATGATGCTTTCTTGCTTGATTGACTCGGTTGGTGATGTTCTGTTCTGACGATTGGAAGATAGTAGTACGTAGCGATGAAACTCGACTGTGCTGAATAAAGCTACAATTTTCAGCCGTTGCTAGCTGCTGCCCGCAACATTTGGGTTGATGGATCGATCTCATCCAATTGCAATGCACACCAGAGTTCAATGTGAAGAAAGCCCACAGCAAATTCAGATGTTGTGTAGTTACCTTCAGAACTACAAACAACACTCTCAGTGCGTGACCGTGAGAGCCACCGGCTAAACTTGGGACGATCGAAGCATTCCTCCATTGCCGTGCCAGAGGACTAGACGAGAACGGCAGCTGCAGAGAGAAGAAGAGAGGTAGAACCCATCGCCGGAAAAACCAACCCGCTGTCCGCCGTCGTTCCTCGCCTCCGTGCAGACGGCGAACTCCATCGGAGGCCCTCCGGTCGGGGAAGAGCTCGCCACTCCGTGAGCCGAGGCGTACGTACCGAGCTCCCGGATGCTTCCGTGCATAGTAGCGGGAGAGGATAATGCAGCCAACGGCGTGGAACGCGGCGGCGCTCCGGCGAGCGAGGCGGCGATCCCAGGGGTGTCGGTAAACGAGATAACAACCCGCCCCGGACGGTAAATAATGGATTACCGACGACCCCAGGGTGCCTCGTAGCCTTCGGACCGGACTTGTGCGGTCACGATTGATCGGCGCTGACGAACTGCGGAAGGTACGACCCTTTTCTTCTTCCTCGCTTAGCGGCCGCCTCGATCTCCCCCTCGACGACCTGCTGAGCTCCGGCGAACGCGGCACCGGCGGGACGATTGGCGGTGGAGGGGAATGTTCGTTGGATGAATTTCTGACTGCTGCTGACGAGCATGAGAAATGAAGCTTGGTTCGTGTGCCGACTGGTGAATTTTTCTGACGGCTGTAAGATAACAAATGAAGCTCGACAGGTGGAGAAAGGTTTTGCAGGTCGAACTATTATGACAGCCATCGGAGGTATGCCTGATCAATATGTTTGAGGTTAAAATTGGCAGATCTGGACGATCAGGTCTCTGAACCGTCCCAACCGGTTTGGTCAAATTACTCCAAATGTAAATTGGACTTCACAATTGTGTATCTCTTGTTGAGTAGATTAGAATTCATATATAGAACGTCCGATTTGGAGTTTGAATGAGAGAGTTATGACCTCGGGTAGATCTGCTCCTAAGGACAACCGGTCAGACTGGTTTGGGTCTGTGGAGTCCGAGTAGGAGTTGTATTTTTGCACGAGTTTTGTTAGGGTTTCGACTCCATTAGGGGTAAGACCTCTCTCCTTATAAATATAAAGGGTCACGGCCGATTGAGGGTATCCAATCGATCAAAAACCAATCTATCTTTTATCATTTTATCTTTCTTCCTCGTTACCCTACTTTTCCAACCCCATATGTTGTTCTTCTTCTGTCTCCATGGCATGAGGAGGCGCTTTAGCTAGCCTGCCGAGCCTAGGGCAATCCAAGGTGCGCCTGCGCTGACAGAGTCCCTTCCGGGCGGGCGTTCGTTGGTCTCTCACTAGGTTCCCTGACGAGACCGGTCTGACCTCTGCATCGACGCAGCAAGGAGTCTTTGCGGGCTGCACGTTCAAGAACGTGCTTTCATGTGTTGGTCCTAAATTTACGTCAACACATTTTGACGACTCCGTTGGAAAAGAAGAATCTAGCCGTCATGGCTGATCCATCAAACCCTAGCAACATGATGTCATGTAAAGAATTCCGTATGGAATATTGGCGGGAATTCGATCTAGCTGCTGAAAAGTTGCTTCTATCATGTTACCGTCTAACCGATCAAGGCGTCGTCAAGGTAAAGGAGTTGCAGCCGCCGTCCACCACGACACATTGAAAGAGATGCAATCCTCAAGTACTTGACATTGTGAATTTTTATCTCAAGTCTCTGATTGATAAAGAGGATAGTTCAGATTCAATTCATCTTAGTTAAAAGTTGTCTATTGAAAAGCCGGCTAATGCTATTATTGATCCTTGCGAAAAATTACCAACTTGTGATGTTGTTGGTCAAGAAACAAGTCGGCAGTCTCAAGCCGAAGTTGTTGACCCAAAATCCCCTAGCAAGAGCACACAGACTATATCTAGTACTTCAACGCTGGGGGAGGGGGGCAACAAAACAAAGGCAAAGGTGCTGGTTGTGCCGCAACCGGTCTGACCGATTTGCAAACCGGTCTAACCGCTTCTTCCAGGGTTTCACAAAATAAATCAAAATCAAAGATGTTTAAACCCAAGAAACCCGAAATTGGTGTTTGGAAAACCGTTGAATCCAAAGGCCGTAGCGAGCATCAAAACGGAAAGCTGAAGCCCAATACGAAGCTTCCAGTTAAGTCCCAAAGACAAAATGATATCAATGATGCTAGTCGATCTAAGAATTCCAAGCATTCAAAATCTTTTCCAAAACAGAAGTTCCATGATCAGAATCGGCAATGGACTAATTCTCACATATCAATACCATTTCCATCATATGGATCACCTTTACATATGCCATGGGAACCTTATTTTAATATGCATTATTCTTGTCATCCATGGTCTTATAATTCGTGAATGCCGTCTCCTCCTAGATATTTCCTTCCAGATTACATTACTTTTAGGAAGCACCTACACGTAATGACTGTTTTGATCAAAAGAATTGGTCTATATAGAAAAGTAAGCGTAAGGTGATCAAGCAAGTCTATCATGTCAAAAAGGATGGTAGATTAAATCAAAATTCAGATTTGACACTAGACATAGAAAAGCCGAACATTGAAGAATCATCGGCTAGTTCTATTGATCAAGTTGTCCCAATGATGAGTATGTTTGAAATAACATTGTTGAACAACAATCAAGTTTGGTTGGGGGGAAGATGATCTCGAAGTGATTGGTTCTAAGGGAACTAGTCTAACTGGTGCTCAAACTGGTCTGACCGGTCTTGCCAGAAATTTTGGTAGTGCTGAAAGTCTCACAACAAGAAGCAAAGGGATGAAGAAGAAGCTAAGCTTTGCTGAATTGTTACATAAATATCAGAAAATAGCCGAGTAGCAGAAAAACAATCGATGCGGAGACAATCAAATAGGGATTCTTCATCACTAAGGGCAAAAAAAGCATCAACGGTCCTCTCATTGGTCTTCATCATTTATTTTGTCGATGCATATGTTGTGGAGTGCGTATTCAGGTATATCTAATTATAATCCATGGTTTTGGTATAATCCTTGATCTTCATTTTATAATTATCAATATTATGCTTATGATTTACCAAGGAGCCATAGTTGGTCACCATGGCCACATCAAGATTTCAGTTATTAGATATATTTAGATGTTTCAGAGCTGAAAGTTGATGTTTCATATGATGTTGTACTTGTTGGAATATTATTTCGGCTACATTAGCATCCATAAAGGGTTTGGAGACCATCATATGGGCGATGTAATGTCTATCATTGTCCTTAGACAATTTTGACCATTGAGAATGTTTTCTGGCACGCAAGCTTTGCCATAAAAGGGGGGGCATGTGTTCGAGGTCAAAATTAGTAGCTCTGAACAATCAGGTCTCTGAACCAGTCTCCCAACCGGTCAGACTGGTTTGGTTAAAGTACTCCAAATATAAATTGGACTTCACCATTGTGTAGCTCTCGTCGAGTAGATCAGAATTCATATACAGAACGTCCGATTTGGAGTTCGGATGAGAGAGTTATGACCTCGGGAAGATCTACCCCTGAGGAGATAGGTCTGATGGAACCAATCAGACCTAGGAGTTGTATTTTTGCATGAGTTTTGTTAGGATTTCGACTCTATTAGGGGCAAGACCTCCCCTCCTTTTAAATATAAAGAGCCATGGTCGATTGAGGGTATCCAATCGATCAAAAACCAATCTATCTTTTATCATTTTACCTTTCTACCTCGTTACCCCACTTTTCCAACCCCATGTGCTGTTCTTCTTCTGTCTCCATGGCATAAGGAGGTGTCCTACCTGGCCTACCGAGCCTAGGGCAACCCAAGGTGACTGCCCTGACGGGGTTCCTCCCGGACGAACGTTCGTTGGTCTCTCGCTAGGTTCCCCGGCGAGACCGATCTGACCGACCTACCATACCGGTCTGATCGGCCTCCGCATCGATGCAGCAAGAAGCGTCTTTGCGGGTTGCACGTTCGAGTGCTTTCGTGTGTTGGATCTAAATTTGCGTCAACACGTTTCTGATTGTATTATTTGTTCAAATCTCACAATTTTACATGTTACGGTAGAGACTAGTATAAATTAAGTTTAGGCTAACGGTCTAGAGCGCCCCCTTTGTCAAAAGAAGCAGATATGGAAAGCCTGGCCCATCAGGTACAAGTCCATTTATCTTGCCATCGAATTGAGTCATTTAGTGGTAGACCTCTTCTTCTAACTTGATGTTTCTCTTTAGAGAAAAGCTAAATGACACTCGAGTATTCGATCCTCTTCCATCACTTAATTTCTTGACGACCGATTTGTAACTCCGTTGAGTCTTTTCCAACTCCTGTGCCTAGTACGTGACGTGGTCAACATTAGGATTATTAGGCTCAGGTTTCGAGGAGTCAGTGGCGGAGCCAGGATGTAGAAGTTGGGTAGTCCCATTTGTCAAGTCATCTTTACTCTAATTCAAGGAAAAAAAATTCATTTGCACCATGGATTAATAGAGTATATAAATTGTTCAAACTACAGATATATCAACAACTGAAAAGCTACAGAAGTTTTTAAAGAAAATGGCATTGCTTCAGAGCTTTAAGCGTTTGGTGTTGTCCTCAGCGGGATCGTCCTGTCGTTCCCTAGCTATCACCCTATGCTGGGTCTGAAGACGTACAACTGGGGTGCTCTCTCATTTGACATCAAGCTTTGCAAAACAAACAACACATCCAAATCAACAATGCGGGCTCCGGGAGATGCACAAGGTTCTTTAATTGCTGAAGCTATCAATGAGCATGTTGCTTCAGTTCTATCACTGCAACAGTAGCGTGTCAGGGAAATAAATTTTCACACCTATGATAACCTCGTATCGTTCTACCCAGCAAGTGCAGGCGAAGCTTCTACATACACATTACAATATTCTATTTTCAGTAGATTAGCACTAACTTCAAGTTACCTGCATGACTGCATCGAACTGATACAACCAAGCAGTTTAACTATGCGCCACCCTCCGTGGCTCGCGTCCATCTTCCCACCTACTTGATGCTGCGCAGTCACGCGCTAGGAAGTGAAGATGGTTGATTAGGAGGGTAGACTGAGAGGAACTAGAGAAGAAGATTGGGCCTAAGAACAAAATTGTACTCAGATTTGCTTGAGAGAAGAAGAAATAAGCTTACCTAACAAGTATATAGATGTATATGGCTTATAGATACTTGAAGTTTTGGCAAAATTCCTAGGTAAATCCAGCTGGCTCCGCCCATGCGATTAGGGAGAAAAGGAAAAAAAAGAGAGCCTCCAACAGTTCCGCATGTTTTCACAAGCTCCCTCCTCCCCAATCCCCCCAAGCAACTCCTTTCCCGCATGATGATATGTGCCGTGCTAGTTTTGTGGATAAGCTTTGCCAGCTCATAACGAATCCGTTTTATCTATCTCCAATTGCAATCGTACAATCCAGCAGCAACTTTACTGGGAAGGGGTGACGGTGCAAGAGTGACGGGCGACGCTAGAATGGCGAACGAGAGTAGATCGTGATTCATGTGTGAGGGGGAGGTTAGGGTGGCCCAACTGATGGGTCCATTTATGCTGATGTGGCCTATTTTGAAATAATGGGGATGTTAGTATTGGAGATATGATGTGGAATGATATGATTTTGGGGAAAGAAAATTTTAGAAGAACCCTTAATACATAGTTTTGGTGGAGAATTTTTTGAGAGACTCTTAGAGTTGTACAACACACTAATAAGAGCAATTGTATGCTAGTCAACTTTTGTCCTGGTGCTTGGTTATGCCACCATGCTGCACGTCCACATCCAATATGACTTTTCAAAGTTAATTTATTGACTTTTGCGTGTTATCTGGCCTAACCCACGTTTCAATCTCCACCAAAATCTTGCAAGGCCCTTCCACCATGACGCTCCTATACTTGATGTTTTAATTGAGTTTCGTGATGAAGTTAGGATGACGGGGATCGCTTCTTGTTTGTATGCACAGGAGCACGCTCTATTGATCAGTAATCTGTGCATGTGCACCAGCAATCAACTCATGGAAGATCTGACAGTTTCCATCTATTTGTTTTTTAAAAACATTTTGCCCTTGTGTCTTTCCTTTCTTTTTAGAAAGTTTTTCTAAGACATGTTTATAAAATCCTTTCTCCAAACTTTTCGAGAGAAAATGATTTATCCTAAATCTTTGAAAAGACTTTTACCCAAAAATTGAAAGGGTTTGTAAACTTTTCTTTCAAACTCTATGGAAAACTTTCTACCAATTTCCCCTGAAAACTATTAAGAATATTTTCCCAAAACTATCAAAAGATCATCTATTTTTTTAATAAAAACACATGGTGAAAATGTTTTAAAAAACATAACAAGAGGAAGGCATAATAGTCTAAACAAGGTCAATAATAAGAAAGAAAGGTGGTAAAAAAAATCTAATAATGGGTCGTATGTTGTATAACTCCAAAGTAAAGGTAGTCCAAAAAGCAATGGACCACCACAGAATTGGAGTGGCATGGAAGTGAGAAGGTGCAGACAAAGAATTTCATCTCCAAGGCTCTTTGATCATATCTCCCGGGCTCAATGCATGGCCACCAGGGCGCTTGGCTATATCGAGGCCTTTAGGTATTTCATGGAAATTTTACATCTTAGTTCATATTGAAACTTCAAATAAAATCATAAGAAAACCTCCAGGTCTAATACTTCCAAGGGATATGCTTCACGGAGACCGCGGAGATCTTTTTCATGTTAAGACCTTGTTTGGAACACGATAATAGCATGTGTAACAAAAGTCCAATAATGTCTGTTGGATGTCACCACTAATGTGCCATGATATTATGCACACCAAGATTTTAGAGTGCCCATTTCTATACCTTGGCAATTTAAAAAATGGCATAGCAAAAAAAAAGAGCGTCAAAAAGGCATTGACCCAGGCCGCACACACATCATTCCTCCTTTTCACACCCTATTTATATCACCATCTACCCATGGTGCAGCCTATCTTCACCCCTCCATGCTAAGATAGAGATCATTTCCATATTAAGAGCTACCTTCCAGTGCAAGGGCATAGCTTTTCTTCACCCCCTAAGAGCAACGTAACTAAGCCAAGGACCTTCATACCTAGTGCTATCTTCCCACAAATTCGCAGCAAAGCTACCACTAATTAGTACTTACTCCCTCATTGCACTCTCCGCAATGCCTAGATTCCTCGCCCTCATAGCCATCACCATTGCTGTTGTCAGCTCCAACCAAGCTGTTGTCCACTCTCTTTCAAATCCGTTGTCCATGGCAACGACCTTCGTGACTGGGGTTCCCATGGGATGTGCAATTGGACCGGTACGGTGTTACATGCAACTCAAGAGGACGTGTGATTAGGGGGTGTTTGGTTCCCACCATGAACTAAAATTTGCACTTTAGTTAGACTAAACACCCAAACACTTAGACTAAAGGTAGGACTAAAGGGGGTTGGGAATACCCCTACCCCTCATTTACTGCCGGTCCCCCTTGCCCCCATTGCGGGTTGCTCCCCTCCCCACTCTCTCGCCCGCCGCTGTCGTCGCTGGCCTCCCTCCGCCGCCCCGCCGCCAGCCTCCCTCCCGCCGTGCGGCCATTGCTCCACGAGTACTTGGCGGCCAAGGCATGGTGTCGCGACGAGACGATGACGATCGTGGAGGGGTCCGTGGGAGGGGAGCCTGGTGGGGTGGCGGCGGCGCCGGTGGGGAGCAGGGGAGCGGCGGGAGGGGCCACCAGGAGGTGGGGGCGGCGGGGTCGAGCAGGATCGGCGAGGCGAGGGAGGGGTCGGCGGGGTCAAGCAGGATCGGCGGCCCGGAGGGGTGGTAGGAAGGGAGGTGCCGGAGGGAAGAGGGCGGGTGGCGTGGCGGCGTGGAAGGATGGCGGGCGGTGGCGCGGAGGAACAACGGGCGGCGGCGCGGAGGGGTAGCACATGGACAACAAGGAGAGGGAGGAAGGGAGGCCGGCGGCGTGGAGGGGTGGTAGTGAGGGAGGTGCCGGAAGAGATGGGCGGTGCTTGGCAGTGCAGTGGTAACAGGTGGGTTGGGAATAAGGGTAAAAGAGTCTTTGTTCAACAGCATTTAAATACTTTAGTCCAATGAACTAAATAGCCAGCCACTTTAGTTCACTTTAGTCCATGGACTAAAGGAACCAAACATGCTCTTAGCCTTATCATCGGTTACGCCAACCTCACTGGTGTCGTCTCGCCGGTTTCTTCGCTTCTCTAGTGAACTGCACCAGATTGTTGGAGATTAATGTGAACTCAAATGGTGTTGGAGGCAAGATCCCGCAGATCATCGACAATTTTACAGCAAAACTCAATTCGCTATTCTTGGATGACAACAGAATCACCAGCACGATTCCTCACACCATTGGAAACCTTCCCTCGCTAGAGGAGGTATCCCTATTCAACAACGAGAAATTTATATTTTTAACACCCCAAACACGTGGCTTCGCATATTTGACACTCTAAAGATTGGCTTCACAAATTTGACACCCACAACATTGACACATTGATTTACTTGACATTATGCATCTTTAATGATTTTATTTCTTCCTTTTCCATTTATTAGATTGTGAAAGGACTAAACTCCGCTGGTTTGGAGAGAGATGAGGAGCACCAGTACCGCGATCGTTCTGGGCGGGCGGCGGCGCGTCCGAGCGAGGCAATTGATTTGATCAAATTAGAGATAGAGAGGTACGTACATAAAGCAAGGGGTAGTTTAGTCCTTTCACAGTCCAGTAAATGGAAAATGAGAAAATAAAATTATTAAAGAGGCATAATATCAAGTAAATTAATGTGTCAATGTTGTGTGTGTCAAATTTGCGAGGTCAATCTTGAAGTGTTAAATATGCGAAACCACGTGTTTGAAGTGTCAAAAATACAAATTTCTCTTCAACAATACGTTGCAGGGCCCAATCTCCTCAGAGATATTTCAGATACAATTTCTTTATAGTCTAAACCTGTCAAATAACACGATGAGCGGTGAAATACCCATATCCATTGGTGAAGCTAAACAATTGGTTTTCATCGACCTATCATCCAATGATATTCAAGGCGCGATACCAGAGACCATATCCAACATCACTGAGTTGTACTACCTCGTTCTTCGCAACAACCGGATCAGCGGTGAAATACCAAAATCCATCGGCCTAGCTCAAAGATTAAATTCTATTGACTTATCATATAATTGTCTCCAAGGCGTGATGCAGTAAGTTTTGGTTATTAGGCGCCTAGCATGGGAGGAATATCCATGTCCGGCTAGCATGAGAACTTGTGATCAGTAATGTTCAGAGGATGGGGTGGTCTTCTTTCTCCGCTTCCTTTTTCTTTTTCTTTTTTTTTTTGAAACCCACCGCACTTTATTAATCAACTTGGGTTAAAGAATTACAAATGCCTTCTGGCGGTTCGGATTCAGCCCACTTGTGCCAACCCATTTTGTTCTCATCAAGGGCTTGCGTGGGCCAAATTCGTGCCCTTGCCAGAAAGGCCTCCGGCCTAGCCTACAGAACTCTGCCTTCGAGATACGCCGCCCGAACTTCCCGTGGCGCCGCAGAGTCTCGCGAACGGCGCACCGCCGGCGGATGGCCGAGCTCTCACCGCTCCCCGTTCATCCGCCCTCGCCGCCTTGCTCTGCCGCCAATCGCTTCACCTCCCCACACCCCAGTCCACCGCCGCCTACTCTTCCCGGACCTCTCCTAAAACCTTGCAAAGCTGCCGCGCCGGCCCGTCGGCCCGGCAACTGAACCCTCGCTTCGCCCGCGTTCCCCGCCTCCCCATCTCGAATCCGCGCACGAGCGCCCCCGACCGACCGGCGAGAAGATGCCGCGGCTCACGCCGGCGGACGCGACTCTGATCCTGGACCACGCCCTGGGCGACCCCTCGGTCCCCGCAGCCGCCGCCCACGCGCTCCTCGCCGCGCTCCCCTTCCCCTCCGACCCGACCCCGCGCCTCCGCCGCGCGGTGCTCCTGCGCCGCCTCGCTGCCGACCCGGTCTCCGCCTCCGCGCTCGACACCCTCCACCTCCTCGCCTCGCTCCCCGCCTCCCCCTCCCCGTCCCCGTCCCCCATCGCCGCCGCCCACATCGCCGTGGCGGGCTTCCTCGCGGCCTCCGCGCCGGACTTCGACGCCGCCGCGGCGGCGCTCTTCGCGCGCCCCGACGGCCGCGTGCGCCGCGCGGTCGACGAGGGAGGGTCCCGCGCGCTCGCTTCCGACGACGCCGTCGCCACGGTGGAGCAGTTCGAGGCCGCTGTTGGGAACTCGTTCTCGCAGGTCGTGCTCAGGGGCCTCTGGGGCGACCGAGACGCCGCGGAGGAGCGGGTCAGGGAGCTCCTCGCAGCAGAGTGGGCCGGCATGGGGCCGTCGCTGCTGGAGGTGGCGGCCGAGCGGATCGTTGGGGATGTAGCCGTCGGGACCTGGCGTGACGCGGATGAGGCCACACGCGCCAAGTTCCGTGTGTTAGGTGAGTATCTTTTTTCTGGCAATGCAGCTAGTTCAGACCCAGCATTGTGGTTTGATGTGTAAAATTGATTGTTAGCCTCTGAATTGATTCAATTTCGTTATGCTGGTTTTTAATCATGTACTCCCTTGGTTTCAAATTGTAAGTCACTTTTGCTTTTCTAGGTACATAATTTTGCTATGCACCTAAATATATATTATATCTAGATACATAGCAAAATCTATATATGATGTATCTAGAAAAGCCAAAATGACCTACATTTTGGAATGGGGGGAGTAGGTTTTTTCTTTTTGCCAAAGGGCCATGGTGGATATCGTTATCTTGTCAACTAGAAGTAACTTGGATGGAACTGAAAGTTAAAATACAAGCATTGTGCCTTTTTTTAATGTCATGCAGCACATCAGGCCACAATTCAATGTTATTGCTCTATTTTACCAATGTCATAATATAGCACTACGAGTCAAATAATTCTATCCTGGGCTTCTGGTTGACCTATGGTCTGTAGATTCTGAGTGAAACTCATTTTTATCTGTGCTGTAGTTCAGTGTGGTAGGCAGGGGCAAAACTTAGTGAGGACAAGGATAGGCCATGCCCCCCCCCCCCCCCCCCCTCCCCCTCCCCTTGAGTTTCACTCAGAATCTACAGACCATAGGTCAACCAGAAGCCCAGGATAGAATTATTTGACTCGTAGTGCTATATTATGATGTAATCTAAGCTATATTAAGTGTTGGCCCCCTCCCAATTTTCGATCAAGCTCTGCCACTGGTGGTAGGGCCAAAGACGTGCATCTCTTTTAAGTAATTGAAGATAGTAACAGTGAGTAGGTCTGGAAATCTGTCTTGCTTAAGTTTTGTGTATGGAAATACCAAGAGGGGAGTCTGGTATTCTGGTCCCTGGACTGGCTTTGTACTTTATGTTTGCAATTTACTAAGTGTGCTCTTTCTGCTAGTGTATTATTTACGCTAGACCGAGCTGCAATATTTTAATCTTGTGACTATTTTTGAGTGTGCTACTGCAGTATTTCAATCGTTACATACCATTCACATCTTTGGTTAGAGTGTATTTTGTTTTTGCTCTCCGTTTCAAATTATTGATCACTTTGACTGTCCTAAGTTAAACATGTCTAACTTTGACCAAGTTTATAGGAAAATATAATAACATCTACAATGCCAAATAAATGCGTCATCAAAATATATTTCATGGTGGATTCAATGAAATAAATTTTATATTGTACATGTTGATGCTTTTTTCTATAAACTTGGTCAAAGTTAGATAACTTTGATCTTCTAGGTAAAGCTATGGTGAACAAGAATTTGGAACCGAGGGAGTAATTGATTGTGATTTTTGTGCATACTGGTAGAGGAAGTTTGTGTTTCTTGTCTTTTGGGCCAGCTCTAGGTCTTCAAGTGCATCATTCATATGTTTAGTGTTTTAGCTCCTATATCAGTTTTCTTATTTTTCTTGAGGTTATTATCTGTATAAGGCTACGATCTTCTAGCCTATAATTGATTATGTATAATGGAACTTACAGCTGGGGAAGAAAAAACACGTGAGATTCTGGTCAAACTTGAAGAATCTACCTCTCGTGTAAATCCAATTTCGACGCCAGAAGTTTCCAAGGTGGTGGATGCTTTAAAAACAAGCTGTGCTGAGCTTCATAGTGTAGTGGAGGATCCACTTCCAGCTGCAAAGGCAGCTGCAGATAAGGTGTTGGCTACAAGGATAAATAGGACAGTGAATTTAAATGCTGAAGGTGGTCAACCAGCAGCTTGTGGCACTGCAGGCCCAAGTGTGCTTAATGAAAGGAACAATGGTCCGAATAAAGGCGCACCTCCCAGCCTTATGGATTGGAACCCAACGGCACGGACTTTTCAGGTTAGACCTCCCGCTGTGACATGCCATTTTTTGAAAATTGTCAAGATCTCAACTTGCTATGATTATTATATTAAATTTGTGAGTATACTAGCTAGCTTTGATTATCATTGTAATTTGTAATTTGAAGAGCCTACATGATCTCAGCGCATTTGTCATGCCATGTCAATATTTTGTATTAAACGTCATGTGCACAATATTGTTTCTGTTTGTTCTCTATGTTGCTAAGTGTCTACTATGGAGTACTGCCACTTTGCTGTGCTGTCTGCAAAATCTGATCATATATTGATATATTATGAAATATGTGGACAATATGTGTATATGCTTTGTTGAATAAGATGGTCTGACCATGACAAGAAATGATCGACTGAAGTCACAGAATGTAATAGTTGGTCAAATTTGTTCTGCTAGGCAATGCAATCTGCATTCATAAGGTAGCTATTGGAATTAGAATAATGAGTCATTGACAATCTTTACTACAGTCCGGAAGTGCATCAGATGGGCTGTGTTCTTATCAGTATCACAACTAAACTGTACTGTGGTCTGCGGTCTTGTTTAAAAATACGTGCAGCTTAACTGTCTCACGTGTCAGAACCCTTTTTGGTTGGCCTGTAGGACAGCTTTACAGCAAGGTAGCAAAACTGTAGAAACATTAGATATTGGTCATATCGCTAAAAAGAATCCGCTTGTTTGCAGTGGGAGGAGTCGCCTGATCCTGAGGGTTCAGAACCAGCATTACGTAGGCCGCACTTGCCTAGCCCAAGGAGAATACCAGTTTCTCCTTTGCCAGCGGCAGAAAACAAAAATAAGCGTAGAAGGGCAAGGAAGTGGTGCTTGTTAGAAGAAGAAACACTAAGAAAGGGTGTTGAACTGTACGTGATTTTGTCCTGCTGCTTGAAGATATTTAGCTTTATCGTTCTATACAGTGTTGTTGAAATCATCTTTATGCAGTTTCTGCTGTTTTATTGTATTATGCTCATTATCCCATTCCAATTGTTTCATGTGCAGGTATGGTAGCGGTAATTGGAAGGATATTTTGAGTAACAATCCCGATGTTTTTATCGGCAGAACACCAGTGAGTACTTGTATGCTACGCCGAAGTTGCTCCGTTGCTAATCTTTCATGAAGTGATAACTGATTGCATATTGTAGGTGGACTTGAAGGATAAGTGGAGGAACATGATGAGGTAATGGAGAAACCAGATGGACAAGGTAATGGAACCTGTGTCCATTCCAGATCCTCACGTTCTGGTGGTTTGCTGCTGTGTTGGAGTAGAAAGCCTCTAACCATTGTAGTTGGGACGGCACTAATGTAGCGCCAGTAGACTCCATCAGATTTTGCAGCTGTGCTGATCTCCACCTAACCTGTAACAAATGCTCACCGAACAGCTGCTTCACTACAAGGAAGGTTGCATTGACCTCTCTGTATCGCATGTTGCTGATGTATAGTATGTTGTGCTAGAATGCTTGTGTACCGTCGAAGTACACTGTAGATGTAATCCTTTGCATCCAGGCTGAATGCTCCACGGATAGTCTTCGGTTCTCCAGCGTGGAGCGTGGTAGATGAACGGAGATTGAAGGCACAATGATGCTGTTCGAGGACCGAATCTTGCCCCTTTAGTGGGCCTAATCCAATACACAGTTTCTGGAAAGTGGGATACGGATTGAAACATCCTACGGGCTGAGGGTGGGCTCGGCCCACGGAATCCTCGCCGCCACCCCCAGGAAAAAATCCTCACCCGCCGCAAACTGCACGGCGAGCGGTGCATACTCCTTGCCCGGTGTTCTTTCCCCCGCCGCCGCAGCAGGAACCGCCGCCGGCAGTTTGCTCTTCAAGCTCGGAGCGTTCGCCATGCCGCCCCCGCCTTGTTCTTCGGCTCCTTCCCGTCTACTCCCCAGTCTCAGCCTCTACTCTAGGCGAACCATCGCAGCCGCCGCCACCTCGCCCGCGCCGGCAGGAGGGCACGGCCGCCGCCCCCTGCGCTACGCCATCCTCGGCGCAGGCTTCGCGGGGCTCTCCGTCGCGTGGCACCTTCTCAAGGTCACCCTCCCCTCTAGGCCTCCGCTTCCCCCTTCCCATTCTCTCCCCCTTTTTACTGTGTCACAAGCAGAATCGGCTGAACCGAACCGATGCCGGTGTCGATTTCAGCATAGCCCGAGGGATTCCCGCGTGTCTGTGGATATCTACGACGAGAAAGGTGTCGGGGGAGGCGCGTCGGGCGTCTCGGGAGGGCTTCTCCATCCCTACTCACCTAAAGGTCCGCCTCTCCATCATCTCAAACATCACAAATTATGGTCTGAAACCATTCCTTTCATACCCTACTTATGCTACTCAGCGAATGATCTGGCATCCAGTATCCGGCTTAATTCAGTTTCGTTATGTGCACGAATTCTTCGTTTATCTGCAGTAAAGCTTCTCTGGAGGGGTGCTGAGTTCTGGAAAGAGAGCATGGATCTCCTCCGAAGCGCAGAGCAAGCAAATGGAACAGCCGGGGCAGATACTACTAGTCAAGACGAGAGACTTATCTGGAGAAGGTAATCATTCATCTCTATAGCTACTGCAGTCTATATAGTCTATGTTTAAGGAGACTTCGTAATAACTGAGCAGGGGAATTGTGCGGCCACCTACCACTGAGAAGGCTGCTGACATATTGCTGGAGGTACTGCTGAATTAAGATTACGCAGATGCGCTCAGGTGCTTCTTTTGTGTTTTTGGCGCATCTAATTGCTTCGACCTATTCAAGATAGAATGCTCAGAGTTGCCTCGAGAGTTGCAGCCTTCAAGTGCTTGACTCTGACGCCGCGCAGCGCCTGATCCCTGGGTTGTGTGTTCCATTTGACTTTGCAGTTTACATGCCGCTGGCACTGAATATCAACCCAAAGAAATATTTACAGGTGCCGCATTGCTTCTTTGCTTTGTCATGGTGTCGCTTGTTTTGCCATCCTCTGTACTTGATAGGCTGGTCTATTTCATTCCTGGATTTTACAGGCACTGTTCTCAGCATGCCAAAATCTGGCAGATGAAGCATCCTCATTACCAAATGAGCAGAAAGAGTTCAAGCTTTACAGGCAACATGTCGATAATCTACACCAATTGGCAGGTAAATTCTGGTAGTCTCTGATGAGCACAATGGATATTGCATTACAGATAATTTGGACTTTCTATTGTGGCATTGTCCTTTACATTTTGGCTTCCAATTGATCTTAAACTGAAATAAGTACATAACAGTACATTTGTAGTTTTGATCTGCACTTAAGCATTTTAAGTGATATCAGTAAATTGAAATTCTAATTTTATCAGTTCAGCAGAAATTTTAATGGATTGCATATATTTGACAGTTTGTATGGCTCTTTGAAGCAATTACATTGCAGTAAGAAAAATTTTTATGCCTAAGGCACTTCAAACATGTGCAGGTGATTATGATTCAGTGATCATCTGCCTTGGGGCCAAAGCTTGCTCACTTCCTGAACTAGCAAATAAGTTGCCTCTTAGAACCTGTAGAGGAGTTATCGCTGAATTCCAGTTGCCATCAGATACAGTGTAAGGAAGTTCTGTGTGCTGAAAGTCATTATAGCGTTAGTTTGAAAAATCTGATTGGTGCATTTACTTCCTGCAGGGAAGAATACGGTAATCAGAGCCCTTCGATCTTATCTGATGCATGGATGGCATTCCAAGGTCCCCGTACAGTTTCAATTGGGTCAACTTGGCAATGGAAATCTGAGAATTACTCTTCAACTGTATCTGATGAAGAAGCTCTTACTGCAAAGGATGAGCTGCTCCCAAAAGCTTCTGGCGTTTATCCAGGAATAAGTAAATGGGATTTTGTACACGCAAGGGCTGGGATACGAGCCATGCCTCCACTAACAACTAATGGATCATTACCACTTTTGGGTTGTTTAGATGAAATGGTAGGCAAGAAGAGCAACTGCAAATTTTGGCTAGTTGGTGGGCTTGGTGCGAGAGGCCTTTTGTATCATGGTTTGGTTGGGAAGCTGACTGCCAAAGCTGCTATTTGCTGTGACGAAAACGTAATACCTTCTGAGTTCACTTGCTGGAAGGGGATTAAGCCTTCGCAATGAATACATTTGTGCGGTTCAAATTTGAAGCATGTTTCGGCTTTATCGAGGATGTTCATCAAAGGATATCCTTGAAACTTGTAGATGAGTTGAAGTCCAAGGAGGAGGATGGTGCAAAACCCATGGTGCTATCCGAGTGCAGTGACTATACAAAGGCCTACTGCATGTAGAAATCTGAATCCCGAGACATTCCCAGTCTGTCAAGGCACATGCAATGCAACAGACGCTGCAAGTAAGCTCAGGTTCTGCTTCAGATGTCTGAGCTTGCTGTTCTAGAATTGTGCCAGTCCCATATGCTTTCGGTGGTGAACTCAAATGTGAGCGCTGAAGCTCGGGTGAGCTGCAAGTCTCTTTGCTGTCCCAGGAAAGCATTGGTAAGGCGTTCAACGGAGGTCCGTCGCCACATTTGCTTGAGTTTCAGATTATTCTTGAATTGCTTTAGCGTTTCTTTTCTTAATTTTCTTTTGTGTTTCTTTCAGCTAGTAGAATTTTGTTCTGTAAACCTCTCAAAGGTTGTGAATTTTGCATGAATTGAGTATTTCAGATCGGTAAAGTATTCTGGCATTCACGAACCAGTTCTCTCTCGTCTACCATATTTGTTTTTTGTGGTGGAGTTCTAATGGTCTTAATGATTGGAATTGTAGGGAAGGTTTTGAAATGTTTGAGATTATTCGTGCCTGTACTAATAGTATTCTTCCATTTCTCATAAGTACAAGTCAATGAACCAAAAAATTGCTGACAAGATGATAGATACAATTAGGTTGTGAACCTCTCAAAGGTCGTGGAATCACATCTTCTGTGAACCCCTCTCAAAGGTTGTGAATTTTTCCTGAATAGAGTGTTTCAGATCAGTAAAATATTCTGGCATTCACTTGCCAGTAAACTGTAAAGTATGTTGTGGTGGAGCTCAGATGGTCTTAAGGATTTGGAATTGTAGGAAATGTTTAAGATTAGTCATGCCTGGACTAAATAGTATACGTCCATTACTCATAACCAGAAGTCAGTGAACCAAAAATTTGCTGACAAGATGTTAAGTACAATTAGGTATATCGTATACGGACGTTACACCCTCACCATTCCCGTACCGTTGTATAATGTATAGCTGTACAGAATTAAGAACACAACAATACGTAGGTACGTATTTACTTGATCAGACCCAATCGGATAAACCACAGTTTCACAAACCTCTAGCCGCTCAAAAAATCCACCCAAAAAATTGTACACCTAAGGAGGAAACGAAGAACACAGGACTCCCTCTCCGGCCACCGTCACCTCCGCCACGTTCAGCTCCCAGTCTGCAGGCACCAAGAACACCGGCGAGATCAGCGTCTGGTGATGGCTAGCTATTCGCCGGCGAGCTGAGGACGGCCGGAGATGGTTAGCTAGTCGCCGGCGAGGAGATGGAACGACCTGCGCGTACCTTGCGACCTCGGCGCGCTTGGCGGCCTCCTCGGCGAGCTCAGAGTGTTTGTTCACGAACGCCCTCCGCTCGAGACAAGCACCTAGAAATGTTTCACTGGAGAAGACGACAATCACGGAGATCAGGGTTGAAGCCAACAATGGACAGTTTAACTGAGATCATGGTCGTTGATGGCAATAACAATGGAGGACGGCGAGGCTTGCCTTGTTCTGTTCTTTGCTGCAGGCCTGGCCTCTGAGCGCGGAGCGGATCATGAACTTGAGCACGTCGAGCGGGATGTAGGTGACGACGCTGAAGACCCAGATGGCGCCTCCCCACGCCCATCCGATCCCCTGGATTCGGCAGAACTCCCAGTCGGCGTACACGGCGATCGCCGTCGCCACGAGCTGCGCGGCGAAGAAGGCGAAGAGCAGGAGGTACCCCGGCCGCTCCACGAAGGACCAGCTCCGCGACCGCGTCACGAAGATGAGCGCCTGGCTGATGATGCTGACCTGGAGGTAGAGCGCCGCCATGAGCTCCCTGTCGTTCTCCTTGATGGACGCCACGCCGAACACGTCGCTGAAGAAGTTGGTGTCGTGGGCGAGGTAGAAGAAGAGCGCGGTGACGAGGGCCATGTAGGTGCCGAGGACGATGCCGGTGGCGAAGATCTCGTTGAGCTTCCACGAGTCCGGCTTGGGCGACGGCTTGACGCGGTCCTTGGAGATGGTCATGATGGTGCCGTCGTTGAGGATGGCGATGATGAGCACCATGAATGGCGCGAAGTCGAACTTCCAGATGAGCGCGATGACGAGGAACCCCAGCACGATGCGGATGGTGATGGAGACGGCGTAGATGGTGTAGTTCTTCATGCGCTGGAAGATGGAGCGGCTGGTGAGCACGGCGCTGACGATGACGCTGAGCCCGGGCTCCGTCAGCACGATGTCCGACGCGCTCCGGGCCGCGTCCGTCGCGTCGTCGACGGCGATCCCGATGTCCGCCTTCTTCAGTGCCGGCGCGTCGTTCACGCCGTCGCCGGTCATGCCGCAGATGTGACCCCGTTCCTGGAGCCGCTTCACGATCTCGTACTTGTGCTCCGGGAAGACGCCGGCGAAGCCGTCGGCCTTCTCGATGAGCTCGTCGATGGGCATGCCGTTCACCGTGCTGTTCTTGTCGCCGAGGAGGGTGGTGGAGGGATACATGTTGGTGCCCATGCCGAGGCGGCGCCCGGTCTCCTTGCCGATGGCGAGCTGGTCGCCGGTGATCATCTTGACGTTGACGCCCAGGTGGAGCGCGCGGCGGATGGTCTCGGCGCTGTCGTGCCGCGGCGGGTCGAACAGCGGCAGGAGGCCGATGAACTGCCACGGCTCGCCGGCGCTCTCCTTGCTCTTCTCCGGCACCTGCTGGTACGACACGCCGAGCGACCGGAGGCCGCGGTCGGCGTAGCCGTCGATGAGGGCGTGGACCTTCTTCTCGGCGTCGGCGCCCATGTTGCAGAGCTCGATGATCTGCTCGGGGGCGCCCTTGCTGACCCTGTGCCAGTCGCCGTTGCCGTCGACGTAGGTGATGGCCGTGCGCTTCTCGACGGGGTTGAAGGGGAGGAAGTGGACCTCCTGGATGCCGGCGCGGGCCTCCTTGGGGTCGGCGAGCATGTTGACGATGCAGGTGTCGATGGCGTCCTGGTTCTCGACACGGGAGGCCCGGGCGGCGTAGAGGAGCACCATGTCCTTGTCGACGCCCTTGGAGTAGACCTCGATGAGGGACTTGTCGACGGTGAGCTTGTTGAGGGTGAGGGTGCCCGTCTTGTCGCTGCAAAGGATGTCCATGCCGGCCATCTCCTCGATGGCGGTCATGCGCTTGGTGATGGCGCCCTGCTGGGAGAGGCGGTGGGAGCCGATGGCCATGGTGACGGAGAGCACGGTGGGCATGGCGATGGGGATGCCGCCGATGAGGAGCACGAGGAGGTTGTCGATGCCGTCGCGGTACGCGCGGTGCTGGACCGAGTACATGACGACGACCTCGACCAGCATGCCGGCGGCGATGGAGATGATACAGAAGTTGCCGATGGCCGTGAGCACCTGTTGAAAGTGGCCAACGTTGTTGGTGCTGTCGACGAGGTGCGCCGCCTTGCCGAAGAAGGTGTGCACGCCGGTGGCGATGACGACGGCCTCGATCTCGCCCTGCTTCACCGTGGAGCCCGAGAACACCTCCTGCCCCGGGTGCTTGTTCACCGGCAGCGACTCGCCGGTGAGCGCCGACTGGTCGATCTTGAGCGGGTCGCCCTCGAGCAGCCTGGCGTCGGCGGGGATGATGTCGCCGAGCTTGATGCTGATGATGTCGCCGGGGACTAGGATGGACGCGTCCTGCTCCTCCCACCGACCGTCCCTCAGCAGCTTGGTCTTGGGCGCCAGCCCCGCCATGAGCGCCGCCGCGGCGTCCCCGGCGTTGGCCTCCTCGATGTAGCTGATGGTGGAGTTGATGATGAGCAGCGTGACGATCCCGACGAAGTCCTGCCAGTCGGGCGGCTTGCCGCCGCCGTTGGCGAGCACGATGGCCATGATGGCCGCCATCTCCATCACCCACGACAGCGGGTTCCACATGAAGCCCAGGAACTTGAGCAGCTTGCTCTCCTTCTTCTCCTCCAGCTTGTTGGGGCCGAACGCCCTGAGCCGGCCCTCCGCCTCCGCGCCGGAGAGCCCCTTGCGGTCGCACTTGAGCGTCTTGAACACCTCCTCCACCGGCATCTTCGACTGCAAATTCATCAAACAATCCCAAATAAGCCACGAGACATCATCAGTGCGAGCTGGTAGAGAACGGACGCCGGCGCGCGCGTGCATACCAGATCGACGTTTCCATCTCGGACGTCGTCCGGGGAGATGGACGCCATGGCTGCTTCTTTTTCTTCCTTTTCTTTTATTCAAGTTGGGGTGGGTGGCGGCGAACCTCTAGCCAGAGGAGCGGGACGACGCCGTCCGGCCGGTAGTGCCGGGGGCGGAGGTCTTCGGGGAGAGGGAGGGCGGGGCACGCACCAGCTGCCTGCCTCTGCCTCTCTCTCCGTGGATGGACGAAGACGGCGGTGGCCGTGGCGCGGGCGCGGGCGTCTTATAAGGCGCGGCGGGCGCGGGACGCGCGACGCCCAGCTCTTGGCTGCCCGGCCTTCGTGGGGCGCCTCTGGTCTCGGCGTGCGCTGGCTCTGCATAGCGTATGCACTGCATGCAATGCAACGAGAAGGCATATATAGAAGATCAAACTGATTTTCATTCCAATTGATTTTCTGTAAATATAGTAAAGTTACAAATTTGTTACAAGTTTACCATATAAATGCACTCAAAGTTGGTAACTACTAGCTAGAGAGCATGTCGATGTCCAAAACATCACACGGAATGACACAAGTACTAATTTAAGTGGTTGCCAAAATCTTACCTACCAACTTATAGCATTTCTAGGGGAACCACCGCATGAACGATCATACTCCAGTCATTTGGGGAATGTTCGACATTTGTCCCACTTCATGTAAAAAATCGCACCATCAAGTGACCATATAATCACAACAATAAAGACTTGCACCACTCAGTTTTTTTACTAAACACACAATGCACTTTATATCTTGTAAAAAAATTTAGACAAACACAGTTTAATTTTGCAATTAGGTTATTTTCTGGGTTAATGAGGTGAACCAATTTGATACTGATGTATTCACTATTTACTATTTATAAAAATATTCCTTTTATTTTGACTAGTGTATAAGCTTTTCATCCATATTATATATTCGAGGATGTTAGCAAAGAGAGTTGTTGCAAAGTGTTCCATTAAGTGTCACCAAGCGCATGTTCGTCATTAAAGGGATAGCCGGGAGTGACAAATTCGGAACTGTCATTAAGCAAGAAGAGCTACAAATATTCGAGGATGTTAGCAAAGAGAGTTGTTGCAAAGTGTTATATACAGTGTCACCAAATGCATGTCCATCATTAAGGGAATAGTCGGGAGTGACAAATTTGAAACTGTCATCAAGCAAGAAGAGCTACAAGAGGATGAAAGTTTCACTCACTTAAATTTGGGATTAGTAAACTACTAAGAAACGAAGCAACAATGCAAAATTGTAGCTAACGCATTACTATTTATCGTTCGGGAGGGGGGGGCATATGCCCTGTTCAATTCACCTTTCATATTGTAACAAATGTTGATATTATACACTTTATAATATAGCACCAATTGATTTCATGGAATTGCATGGAAATTTTATATTTAGGTGAGTTTGAGATATTACCAAACAGTTTATTGCAGCCCATTTGTTGTAAAAATTATTTGCGGCTAACAAGATAACTCACGTAATTGGATGCTTAGAATCGATTTAATTTAAACATGTTTGTTAAAATAATTTTTAGAAAAATGTATTGACCTTCTTTTGCTGTTAAATAAATATTTAGCTTCTAAAAACAAACTGAAATTCTAATCCACTTTTAAATAAAGTTTGCATTTACAAAAGCCAAATACGTTGTAAGTGTTGAGAGAGAGTTGTGAGTTTTGATGCTCAATAGACTGCCGTATCAAAATTTTGGAATCCTATCAAATGGAATTTAATATTTACCATCTAAAAGGTAAACATTTTTATTATTTTACACTATTAAATGGTAATGTAGATACATTTGCTACATGCTATCTTCCATAATCTTTTATATTTCAGGACGGTAGTATTGTATTATATACAATTTTTTTGTGGGTATATGATATACAATTATAGTTCAAACAACTGAAATCTGTCTAATATTGCAGCATTTTTTTTTTGCGAGACTATGTTTTTTATCTATACGGCAACATACGTTCGTGCTGTTAACGCATGAGGGGTGTGTCTTACATCAGACATCACCAATATCCCATGGCCTAACCCAACTTCTCTAGGATTCACATCCACTGGTGGAGTATATATGATCCTCATGCGAGCAACCACACCCTCGATGCCAGCAGGAAATGTCCCATCAACCGTAAATTGATTTCTAGCCTTACACACTGCAAAATATAAAAATGCTCATCCCTTCGTTTGAAGCCATTGCGTCAGCGTGAGTTCCAGTCAGCCCCCGGCAGATCAGCTCCGCTACGACATAAACATGCCACCTCATCTAGCCTCGCAGGGCAAGAGATACATCTTGCAAATGGCTGTGGCGTCGAGGCTTTGATCTTTATACCTACTAGTGTGATCTAGGGCTATAATCTTAACTGGAGGAAGGTTATCACGATAACTTCTAGCCTCCGAAGATTTAATCCCATTCCAGAAAAATAGGAAGATTTAGTCCCATTCCAGAAAAATAGGAAGATTTAGTCCCATTCCAGAAAAATATTTAGATTTAGTCGAATTCCAGAAAAATAGGTGAAGAACAACAGCAAACGACATTTGAAATTCAGAACAAGTCAACTGCAGCTCATCTGCCAATAAGCATCGGGACCTGATCGTTATTCACTGATTGGGCAGCACCAAATGCAGCTCAGGTTGTGAAATGGTCACTGGACAAACAATCCACTCTACAGTGGCTGCAAATGTCTTTCCAAAATTACACAAATTCAAGGAGCGCACCACCGCCTCAACCAGTTCACAGCATTTTTTGGAAACTCAAGCTGAACAGATCCAAAAACCATTCAGTCTGGTGCTGATGCAATATAACTTAGCAATTAACCTAAATTACATTACAGTGCAGAAGAACTAGACACACTTGATTACACAAGTCATATAACCCAATCATTCTAAAGCACTTCCCCCATCTGAAACGCTGATGCCAACTAAGTACTTCACAACAGCATGTTCAACAGCACTTTCCCACTGCTGAATCCATCTGTGCTCACTAAGCACTTCACAACAGCTTGTTCATGTAAACAAGTTTATACATTAATATGAAGCAATCAACTCAATTGCTATATAATAAAGTTATCCAGGAGGAAGCTCAATGGATGCTAATGACCATGCTATCATGATCGGAGTAAAATCCTAATTGATTAGGAGCACAAGTCTATCGCTACAAATACTACACCAACTTGAATAAATTTGGCAACAGTACTCTAGTTGCTCCCAATACTAATCCCCATGCAACCATGCCTACAGGCTACAGAATGCCACTAATTAGAAACATCCAATTGGCACTTAACTAGCAAATCAAATGCACTACCAGATCATGCGTAAAACAATCTAGATTGTAAACAGCTATTAAAATCAGAACAATTAAGTCACCAAGGAACATCACACATGATCGGAGTAAAATCCTAATTGATTAGGAGCACAAGTCCATCGCTACAAATACTACACCAACTTGAATGCAATTTGGCAACAGTACTCTAGTTGCTCCGAATACTAATCCCCATGCAACCATGGCTACAGGCTACAGAATGCCACTAATTAGAAACATCCAATTGGCACTTAACTAGCAGATCAAATGCACTACCAGATCATGCGTAAAACAACCTAGATTGCAAACATCTATTAAAATCAGAACAATTAAGTCACCAAGGAACATCACACAAGACACGTAAACCGCAATACGGAAATGGCAAAAGAAAACAGTTGGATCAACTGATTAACGCCCTGCAGGTCAAGATAGCTTCTGCATAATTATAAAGGAGGTTCTTCAACCATTAGCAAAAACATGATATCTCAGTACGCTACAAGCACAACTGATAAGATCCCATTAACATAAGCAAAATCTTAACAAGAGCTTCCTAGCTTGCGGAGACATGGAGGCGTCCCGAGGCCGGCTCGTAAACCCCAGGCTTCACCAAGCATCGGTGCCCAGCATTGATTCCCCCGCTCAGAATCCGAGCTTGGTGCGGCGCCAGTGCCTGCGCTTCGCGTTGTACCTGACCCACGAAACAATAAACGAATGAGCGACCGAAACACAGGACGCCGCCGCCAGGGATGGTAGCGTAACACGGCGGGGGGCTACGAGGAAGCCGACGAACCTGATGGTGTTGTCGGTGCGCATGCGGATCCAGTATGGGATGGGGCGGTTCTGGCGCTGCTTCTTGGCCAGCTTCTTCTTGATCCGGAAGGTCTTGTGGGACGGCTGCGCGGGGATGGGGAAGCAACGCGACGGGGGCAAGGCATCAGATCAGCACGCGGCACCAGTACGAGCGCGCGAATTCGAGAGATTAAGCGCACAGGTCGGGGATACGTACCATGGCGGCGGGGCGGCGGAGACGACGGAAGCAGCGGCGGTGGCGGCGCGAGGAAACCCTTGGATCGGAGAAATCGAGAGGACGGAGGCTAGGGTTTTTATTGGGGGAGGCAGAGGTGGCACGGATGGGCTGGGCTTCAATTAACAAGACGAGAGGGAACTGGGCTTTACTTTACCTAAAATTGTCTGGCCTATATACTTAGCAGGCCTCGTTGAGGGGGTAGCAATTTCCATCCAGTCCGTGTTGTGCTACGGCCGGCGGCTTGTTGTGGTAGCTGGCCCAGCCTTGTAAATGCTCACATCTCATGATAACTTTCGGCCCATTTTTGACTGGTCAGGCCTGGATCGCAATTTCAAATCCGAAAGGAATTCTCCGACCTCTCAAAATGAAAGAAACAAAAAAATGCTCTGATCTCAGGACAGTAGATGTTGTGCGCTAAAGCTAGATATGAGAAAGGCATATGACCGCGTGGAGTAGGAGTATCTGCGCATGATCATGACTAAACTGGGCTTCCATCGTACGTGGGTTGATATGGTCATGAGATTAGTAACCTCGGTCTCCTTTTCAGTGTTTTTCAATGGGGTCAGGTTAGGGAGTTTCAAGCCGATCCGGGGCATTCGTCAGGGGACCCTATCTCTCCCTATTTCTTCTCGTTGGCAGTGCCTTTTAAAATCAAGAGTTCAGTCATCCTTCTTCCGTGGTATAAAGGTGGCACCGTCGGCTCCGACGGTGAGTCACCATCTTTTTGCAGATGACAGCCTGCTATTTTTCAAGGCGAGTAGGGAGAGTGCGGAAGAAGTGAGGAATGCTTTGGAGTTGTATTGTCGAGCATTAGACAACAAATAACAAATCATCCATTCATTTTGCTAAGGGGTGTAGAGCTGGTTCCCGAGGTGAGATCAAGGAAGTTTTGAACGTCCACAGCGAGGCTCTAAGCGAGAAGTACCTGGGAATGCCAACTGATGTCGGGATTTCAGTTAATGTTACTTTTAAATATCTTAAAGATAGGGTGTGGAAGCGTATCCAGGGATGAATGGAGCAATGCCTCTCGGCGGGAGGCAAAGAAATACTCATCAAATCCATTGCCCAAGCTATTCCAACCTATTCGATGTCTTGCTTCAAGCTTCCCAGGGGTTTGTGCAAGCACATTGATGGTCTGCTACGGAGTTTTTGGTGGGGGAGCAAGGAGGTTAAACGCCGCACGAGCTGGGTTGCTTGGGAGGAAATGACGAAGCCGAAGTACATGGGGGACTTGGCTTCCGCGACACTGATCTGTTTAACTTGGCACTCGTAGCTCGACAAGCATGGCGGATTATGTCTAATCCAGAGGCTCTAAGTGCACGTGTGCTCAAAGATGTATACTTTCCGAGTGGGGATTTTCTGGGAGCTCTTTTACGGTGCACAATACTACCCTATACTACTGTTCGAAAAGGACTCGTATGTAACGATTGGACGGTTGAGATTAATTGTATACTACTGGAACCTTAAGTTGTTGTATAGGTAGTATGCATGAGTAGTATGGGTAGTATGGGTAGTATATGGGTATGATTGGAAAGATGAAAATTGGCATTGTTACATTATATCAAATCTTTCTTAATTATCATCTCATTTCCTTTTATTCATCTTCTCATTTCCAATCGGTCGCTACGTTCCTCATTTACAATCAGTCGCTAGGGTTGCAACGGGCGGCGGCGGCGGCGGCGAGCAGCATCCCCCAGCGGCAGCATGCTAGGCCAAGTTCAGAGGCGTCAGCAGCAACGGGAGGCCAGGAGCGGCGTGAGGCCGCCGCCGTCGTCGGCCGACGGAGCGGCCTGGCGTCATGCGTGCTTGCCGCCCTGGCGGCGTCGTTCTCCCCGTTCGCCGCCGACCGCCCCGCGCGGGCCCTTGTGCTCGACGAGGACGACGACATCGAGCTGCTGGAGCGCGTCAAGGAGGATAGGAAGAAGCGCCTGGAGAAGCAAGGGATCATCAGCGCCTCAGGCACCGAGACTGGTCAGTCAGTCAGTGAATTTACATTTTCCGTGAATTTACCTGCACTTCTTCTCATGCAGTTTTTTTTTAAATTTCCCTGAAAAAGAGAGATAAAATCTCCGAATATTTGCAATAGCAGTAATGCTGTAGTTTGACTACAAACCACAGGGTACTTGCAGGACCTCATTTACAAGTTGAGCAAAGTTGGGCAGGCCATTGACAAGGACGATCTCCCAGCCGCGAGCAGCGTCCTGGGTCCAAGCACAGATGCCCAGTGGGTGCAGAACATCAATGCAGCTTTCTCCAAGGTTAGTCTTTCCTCATCCATCCTGAATTGCTTCCCTTTCACTGCAGACAGTTGTTTCATTCCCTTCTCAACTTGTACATTTTCTTGACCTGTTTAGTTCTCTGTGCAACAGTTCAGCTCGAGCCCAGAGGAGAGGAGCACGGTTGATAGCTTCAACGCCTCCTTGGCCTCATTGTTCACATCAGGTATACGTGCAGTCTTATGATCTGTAGGACTAGATCTTTATCTGAACTTTCTATTTCTGAAACATACCTGAACATTCATCTTCCAGTGATCCATGCTTTTTCTGCCGGCATGAATCTGAAATGTTCCATGCGTGTGTCCCTCTCGTTGCAGTGAACAAGCTTGATGCTTGATCCTCCAAGTCGGCGTTTGTGTCGTCAGCCACAGCGTTGGAGAAATGGATAGCGTTAGCCGGGCTGAGTGGCCAGCTCAAAGGCTTCTGATATGCGAGTGAAGTGGCTTGCTGACAAATAGCTGGGTGCTTCTCTTACTCGAAGCACTGGCTGTGATCGCAAGACGTGTATGCATCCGGCACTTGCGAATCTTCTAAAGAGGGTACCGTAACAGAGAACTGAGGTCACTTGGAGAACAGCAACATTCTCATCAAGAAATTGGAATTAATTTCCGATGTATTATCACAGTAATAGGAAATGAAGCTAAAAATTGCTTTTGTTTGGTTGTCTAGTCTCTGTCTTTCAAATTCCAAGCAGCTCATGGGCAGTTTCTATCCTCGAAATTGGGGTGTGTCAAGAGAGATTGAGGTGTATGAAACATCAAGCAGGGTTTTTTTTTCCAGTTTTCACCAATCATGCCATGCCAGGTCAGATAGTGAGACAACCTGCACATAGATAGCTATCACATCACAGGCCAAACACTGATTTGAGAATTGCTTTATCAATTAAATTTTTTTGTGTGCAAGCCAAACAAGAAACATTGCCCAATAAAACGCAGATGCATACACCGCTGCGCCTAACCATTATATTACAGAAGCACGATAATGTACCCAGCAGTACAGCACCGCGACAATACCATCAGAAAGCATACAGGAAGACCAGACTCAGGATACCCTACGATGAAATATACATTCTTGATTAAAATGTCAAAGACCACCAGATTCAGCATACCTACTTTCAACAAGGTCATCAACTAGTAAAGAAACATATTAGTTCTAATCGGCTG
>NC_028453.1:3811632-3839270 GCF_000263155.2 Setaria italica | reverse complement strand
CGGGAAAGGAAAAGGGCGAAACCACAGATTATTGAGGTGGCAACCGCGGGGGGGGGGGGGGGGCTCTTACCTCCTCCAGTTCAACATCTTCCATGTCATCATTGCTTGACCATGAAGATAAGCAGAAATCAACAACATCAATACCAGTGTATTGGAGAAAAAGCATCAGCATTGGTAAGTCGTCCAAACTTAATTATGTTTCCTAGATTTGCAGAAGATGGCTCCTCTGCAAATTTAAGTATCTCCCATCTCTGATGTTCAATAGCATGTTGTACAACTCATCATATCTTGATGGACCGCATGTACCATAGTATGCAAGGATATGAACAGGCTCACCAGCACCGGCAACTTCCCTTATAGAAAATGAAATTCATAATATAATGAATCATCATATGAAATATCCCTAGTCATAATACAACTGCTTAAATGTTGTTTACAGTATCATTTTATTAGACAGGCAATGGAGCATTAAAACAATATTGCAGATCTATTTATGAGAGTCCGCAACGATAGGATGCTTGATTCATTAAGCTGCATGCAATTGATGATTTTTATTCAAAACACAATAGAAAAAGCTCTCTTCTCTAAAAGCTAAAGGGCACTTACCTTGGATTATACAGCGCACTGATTTCAACTCCAGGAATTATTCTAATGCCGAACTTGGAAGCTGCTGAAACAGCTTCTGGTATGCCAGCCATAGTGTCGTGATCTGTTAGGGCAAGAACTTTCACCTACGCCACAAACATATATAGTTTAGTCACTCCAAGATTTGCAATATGTGCCCATCAATATATAACTTTTAAACAGCACACAACCATACCGAAACTTTAGGAGGTAGGTTATGGTATATAATCCATAAAACATTTCGAGGGGAAACAGGCACTAGTGCATCTCAATCATTTTTTTCAGAAGCAATTAGCTAAGCAATACACCGTCTGAACTAACCAATGCGTGCCAGAAGATGACAGCTAATTCATTCAAATTTAAACAAACCGATCATCAGAGGGGAGTTGAAACATCCAAGGAAACTGCTTCCCTGTTAGATAATGTAGTCACCAGTGCAGCACTTTCATCCAGATACTAAGACGGGGAACAGTCCTATAAGACGGGGAACAGCTACGCACACGGCACACTGGCAGGTACAACAAACGCAATGCTCGGATAAGCATCACAGCTAAAGACGATGAGGCCATCGAAGTCGAATTCCACAAAGCACAGTACAACGCCGCCCAACAAACGTCACAAGCATTTCCTCACACACCTAGCGGGCAAACGGACTAGAGGCCATTCAGGATTCATTCACTTACCCCGTTGCGGTGGGCGCGCTCGACGAACGCGGTGGGGGAGAGGAAGCCGTCGCTATGGTTTGAGTGGGAGTGAAGCTCAAACAGCACGTCGTCGCCACGCGCAGCCTGAGCCGGCAGGAAGTCGTCAGTGTCAGCACCGGCCGCCGAGGGTTTCGGGGGGCGCGGGGTGCGGCGGTGCGCCCAAGCGCGGACGTGGGGGACTGGCGGCGCGTGGGGAGAAGGGCTCGCGGAAAAAAAAATCTCCAAATAATATACACGTGCTAATTACAATTTTACCCATGCTAAAAAAGAACCTATACTCTATACTACCACTTGGTAGTATTGTGCACCGTAAAAGAGCTCTTTTCTGGAGGCTGAGGTAGGATCGCGGCCATCATGTGTTTGGCGCGCTATAGTTGATGGAAAAGATGTTTTAAGGCAGGGAATTATCAGATGAATTGGTTCAGGTGAGTCAACTGATATTTGGAATATGAACTGGCTACCTAGGGATGGTCTTATGAGACATGTGTGCTGCATAAAGGAGAATGCCCCGCAGAAAGTCAGCGAGTTGATTGATCAATCATCGAGAGTGTGGAACAAGCAAATGGTGTAGGAATTCTTCATTCCTATGGATAGTGAGGTGATAGGGAGTATTCCTCTTGCTACATCGACACAAGAAGATTTTTGGGCATGGCATTATGAAAAGTCGGGTGTCTTCTCAATTCGATCTGCATATAGGATGCTGGTGCATAATCGTGAGAAAAGAACAGCTTGGCTAGATCACTCGGCTAGAAGATCGGACACTAAATCAGAAGAAAAATAATGGTCAGAGCTATGGAAGGTGAGGGTGCCATCGAAGGTGCGGGTGTTCTTGTGGAGGCTTTCACGTCAATCTATCCTGACTGGAGATGTGCGCCACCGGAGGAACATGTTGCCTAATAGTTCTTGTTCAATCTACGGCAATACGGATTCGTGGCAACATTCGCTACTAGACTGCTTTACGGCAAAAGGAGTATGGACATTGAAAAAGAAGAAATCATAGAGTTCTTATGCCAAGTACAGGAGATAGACGCACGAGCGTGGCTTGCGGCAGTTATGAAGCACCTTGCACATAACGATTTAACCTGGGTTGTGATGCGACTCTGGGCAATATGGCACGCCAAGCGCGAAGCGATTCACGAGAATATGTTCCAAAGCCCGCTGTCGACTCACTGCTTTGTGGAAAGATTCGTTGCTGAGCTAGAGCTGGTTAAACCAGTAGGGAATGTTAGGCAAATGGGCAAGGTTACAGTACCAAAGTGGATTCCGCCTCCACAAGGGGTCACGAAGATAAATGTGGATGCTGCAACATCGAAGAATTCCAATATCTCTGCAGCGGCAGCTATGGCGTGTGACGGAGGTGGCAACTTCCTTGGCGCCTCAGCTCTAGTGTTGAAAGGTATTGTCGATGCTGAAACGGTGGAAGCGATTGCCTGTCGGGAAGGCCTTGCATTGGCAAGTGATCCCTCGTTGCAGAATCTTAGAGTCGCAAGCGATTGCGCCAATGTAGTAAGAAGCATTCTATGAAAGGGGATGGGACCATATGGTCCTATAATACAGGAGATTAACTCTAGAAGAAGATGTTTCGGAAGGGTTGAGTTCATCCACGAAGGTAGGCAGTCCAACGTTGATGCACACAGAATAGCTTCAAGTGCAGTTTTATCTTCTTTAGGAAGATATGTGTGGTTTTTATCCCCACCCCCGATAGGGTTTGTAACTCTTATTCAGATTAATAAAGGGTGAAGCTCCTAAAAAATGATCTGATCTCAATCAAACCAAAGAAAAGGAAAAGAATAGTCTGGTAAATGCTCCGGTCTTTTTTAGGAACAGTAAATGCACAGGTGTCAAACCTCTCTTTCTCTCTCTCGTTGCCGTACCAAACGCATGTTCATTCGTTAGAGGAGAAGAAGGCAAGAACCAATCAGCAATCACCATAATGTCCTCTAAGAAACCTCATCAAACATCAGATCTCTCAATTAATTCACGGTCGATCTTCTGATTAGGACGCATGGCGCTCGAGCTTCTCTTCTCTAATCCCACTGGCCACTCTCATATCGTCTCCAAATGATTTCCGGACACAGCAATCATGGATGGCCACATGGCGTCTCCAGATGCTGTCCACCTGTCTTTCCCATGTCAGGAAATGGTTAGCATTAGCAGCCAACAAAAGAACAGGAAGCCGTGATCATGTGCCGACCGAGACCGAGCGATCGACACGCGGAGACGCGCTTGGTTTCGGTCAGCGACGAGTCCAAATCAGCACACATCTCATGTCTGGGAGCATTAGAATTAGCTCAGAAATTGGGTCAATAATCCACGTCAAAGCACACACACATGCCCTCACATAATTCTGTCGGCTTGAAAATTTTATGTGATGTATATAGAAATGGGTGTTGTATGCAGTGTAATGCTGCTTCTCAAGATTCCTTCTGCGTACATTGCATGATGAGATGTGCAGATTGCAGACACGGTATCTGGGGTTAAGTTTGAGTTGTTTTGGACTTTGGATTTGGAGGATCGAGTCGAGCAGTACAGTGCTCGTGATACTGTATTAAAAAAAAGTATCAGATCATGAGGACCAGATCACAAGATGCACCGTGCTTCATTCCTTGTTTCTTGGCGGCAAACAAAAGCTCCATGACACCCGGATCACATTCACGGCTGATGACCAAACCAAACGCCTGCATTCGATTGACCGCCTGACTGCTATCAAGTTTCAGCAAAATCGAAGTGAGGCAGATTTTTGGGGTGCTTTTGTAATGGTGAATCATAGCTCAGAAATGGTAGGCCAAGATTGGTATCTTTTTTCCCGGATGGAAATCAAATGCTGCCGGTGATGGACTGATGCGACTTCATGGAATACTCTGAATAGATCTTCAGCTTGGGATTTGTCAGCAACCGGCGCATGTGTTAGGTGACAAGATGGACCCCTTCACCACACATCTATTCTCTGCAACTTCAGAGACGACAAAAGAGTGCAAGAAAAGGGAGAGAGATAAGAGGATGGATTAATGAACGAGCAAAGGGATGAAGAACACTAGGCTGCTAGCCTTTGAACAGGAAAATGAAATAAAACAACAGCATGAGGATATGCATGCGGAGAACAGGCGAGGCAGCTCTCACATAGTCACATGGCTGACTGAACACTGAAAGAACATGATGGTCTTTAGGTAAATCGGTCCTAATCCATCAGCAATTGGTCAATGATCAATCACTTGTTTCCATCTTGCCATCACTGTTTCAAATGTTCCAGCAAGTGAGAGATCATATAATGGACGCCTTCATGAGCAGTAATATTAAATGCAACATGTGTTCTGCTGTCACATCCTGAATTTTTTTATTTATCCTGATTAAAAAGAATAATTAAATAATAATTTTCTCATAATTTTAAAAAAATTTCAACATTTATTTTCTTGACATGAAATGTAGTATAGGAAAAATAATTGGTTATTTTTCTAAATTAAATAGTGTTGTTTGTGTGTGTTGCATTCATGCCGATGCATCTTGATGTTTTTGAGTGCAAAAGGTTTTAATATGCGTTTAGATGATGTCCACACCCTTCTGAGAATTTTTCAGAACATTTTTCCTAGAGCTAAATCTATTTATTATAAGGCTCTAGAATCTTTTTTACGAACTCAAAATAGTTCATTTGAACTCCTCATGCCCCAAACTATCTCTAGGATTTTTCCTGAAATTTGTAGGATTTTTCTGATATTTTCGTGCTTTAAAAACATTATCTAGAATATTCTAGATTTATTTTCGCAATGTAAATTATATCCAGAAAATAAAACAAAACTCTAAATCCTTGTCGGGCCGGATCCAACCAAACCAGACCCGACCCGCTATCCTACCCAAATCCATCCCAATCCTCCTCTCTCCCTGCAGGTGGACCCCCTGCCCTTTGGGCCGAGCCTGCGAGGCCTGACCCAGCCAGCCCGGCCCAGCCGAGGCCCATCTGGGCCAACGACCGCAGCTCCTACGGCTGCACGCCGCCACCACCGGCCTTGGCGTGCGTGCTAGCCCATATAAAATGTGCCGCCTCGCCCTATGCCCTCACCTCTGTGTCGCGCCACTGCCGTCGAGCGAGCCGCTTGGAAGCAAAGCGTCGTCGGCCTTGTTCGCCCGATTCACCGCCAGAGACGCCCGCCGGAGCAAGCCAGCACCCCTAGGGGCTCGATGACGTTGAGGCGCAGCTGCGCCACCAGTCCTCGTTGCCAATGCCCCACTGGAGCACCGTGCACACATAAAGACCCGAGCCGCCGCCAAGCTTCTTCGCCATCTGCCGCTGGGCAAAATTCCGACCGCTGCACCACCTCCCCGTCGCCGGTGAGCATCCCTGTGAGTCGATCATGACCACCCGTACCTTCTGCGCCTCTTTATCCCTGCCCTACCCCGTCAAAACACCGGCGATTTGATGCACCAGGAGCTCCATCCGCCGGGCATGGAAGCTCTTTGAGCTTTTACGCTTAAGCCCCTAGAGAACCCTGTAATGTTTAACCTTTTTCCTTGTGTCTTGCGCCTTTCACAGTTAACCCCCTAGATCTATTAGGTCCCTGCAACCGAGTCCAACCTGACACCTTTTGCAAATCTAACCATGAAGATTCATCTATTCGCAGTGATTATTTGCTAAGTCTAGAGTTTCTTCTATGCTAACCCCTGAAGTATACGGTTAATCATGAATAGATCCCTAGAATATTTAGATGACCATACCTCTCGTGTTTCATATACGTTCAAGCTCGTTCTTGTTGCGTTAGTTTCGTCTCATCATAAATTACGCGCTAGTACTGATGTTTACCCAAATATGTGTTTTAAGAATTTATTTTGAATTAATGTGATTAATGACTATTTAAATACCTTTTCTTAATAAAGTTTAATTAGGGTTTACATATCGATGTTACGTGGTTAATATTGATTTGACTAATCCTATTTAACTAAGTTTTCTAAATAAAATCTAATTAGAGTTATACCTCGCTTTTATAATTAAATGTTAATTTGATTAACACCTATTAAGCTTGTTCTTTAATAAAATCTAACTAGAGCTACACTTCGGTTTTTCATAATAACGTTCAATTGATTAATGTTTATTCAATTTGCTTTCTAAATAATTTTATTTACATACGCTTATATCTTGAGTTTTCTGAATAAATGTTAATTTGGCTAAATACAAATAGAAATGTGTTTTTGAAATATAATTTGGTTAGTTAAACACGAATCATAACGTATACGCTTAGATGTTCCCACATATGATATCTTTTTCAAATTAAATGTTTAAAGTGGTATAAACTATACATGAACATTTGTATCTAAAATTTGACTAAGCTTTACTTCATGTTTTCAAAATATAAATATAATGTGAGTTAATTTTAACATAGGATATTTCTCTGAAACATCATCTACATTAATTTCTAAATTTAAAATGTATGAAGCACATAGTTCTTTTCTTTTATGAACCCAAATCTTTCGATAGTGTATCTTCTCAATCAAAGCTTCGTTTTAGTCGGTTCTTGCCTTGTTAATCTTCTGAAATCGTAAGCTATAGTTTAGCAATGTTGTTTCACCATGTTTCATATTTTTGAAGATAAATATGGTATTAATTCTGATTAATACTTACTCAACTTTTCTAATTAAAAGCTAATTAGGTTTATACCTCGGTTTTCTTTAAGCAAGTGTTAATATGATTAATACCAACATGAATGAGTTCATAATTATAACTTATTTTAGTTCAATGCGACATATAAAGTTATCGATTAGATGTTATTACATATAGTTTACTTTCCAAAGTTAAATGTTTAAATGGTATAATTTGTACATAAATATTTATAAATAAAAGTTGACTAGCTTTTACATCGTCTTTTCAGATACAAATATAATTTGAATTAACTCTAACTTAGGGTATTTTCTAAAAGTATCATTTACATATGTTTTCTAATTAAAAATAACTGCAGCATATAGCTCTTATCTTTTCCTTTACAAAAAGTTTCTCTGATAGATGTATATTTCAACGGTACCATCGTTCTTAGTGTTTTATGCGCTTTCGTGATCCTAGAATTGAGCTCTCTCCTTTCATACACTCTTTTAAAGCTTCTCTTTAATTGGTGTATTGCCTATGAAGTTTGGAGCAGCTGTATATCTCTGATAGACTCGTAACTCATTATTTATATTTTTCTTTACGTGATACTGTTACTGTTACTCCCTGATGATGTCACTATATGTATGAAACTTGATTATGGCATATATATAAATATAGGTAGCACTTGATTTTATTTTAAAACCGGGTATGACATATGCATTCTGCTCCTCGCAAAGTAAAATTAAAAAAAAACTGATTAAAAACAATTAAAATCTAACATGTGTGCTGCTTCTGCCTGCAGCCTGCTGCTGCATCTGAATAGCGGCGTCGTTGTAGCCACAGGGCCGCAGATCGTGCGATCCGGCCAAGATCCGCCCCCAAGCTCTGAGCTCCCGATCCTGAACCCTGACGCGGCCATCTCCCGCTCCCACGCAGGGGGGGGCCGTAGGGGCCGGAGCGCCGCCGTGCGGCCACGTCAGGCGCGCCGTGCAGAGTGCAGACGCGCGAGATCTCCCGATGCAGATTCGATCAGCCGTAGCATCTATCGTCTGCGTCGTCGTCGTCCCCCCATGAGGCCATGACAAGACGATCCTATGTTTGGGCAAGCAGCAGTGCAGTGCTTTCGGCAATGGCAGACAGGGAGTTCGATCAACAGTCAGAAGCACCTGTGTTTGAGCAGAAATGGTTTGGGAGCAGCAGGACACTAGCTGCTAGACCCTAGCATCTCCTCATTTTGTTCAATATGCTACCAGCTACTAGTAGTCTAGTACTCAGCTCTTTTGTTTCTAGGAAGAAACTTTATTCATGCACACATGTGGACAGACACATACAGATGCATATATTCTGTTCTTGATAGCATGTGTGATCATGTTCTGAGGTGGCCAGATTAATGTCCCTACCAGTACTGTGTGGATGCAGTATGCCAGCATGTATGCACCCAATTCTTTTCAGATTCATGCATGTAGCTAGTTTTCGACATTGTTTAGCATGTCAACCAATTGGAAGCTGCCACTGTATAATGTATGGCAGTATGGGTATAAAAAATCAGCATGAGCACCCTGTGTGATATTGACACAACTACTTTCTTTTCTTTAAAAAAAAAGAGTGCAGAACTTTGACAAGAACCTGGAGTATGGATGACTGGATGTGGTTCCATCCTTTGATCCTCATCACATTATCAAGTGATTAGACTAGCTACTGCTGCATGCTTACCACCACTGCCTACCTGAAAACACTACCATACTATACTGCAACCCTACCCACATGGCTCAACAAGTGCTCAACAGCTTATCTACCATGAGCCCCATGACCCTCCAAAGGAAGCACACAGCAACCCTGCCCTGCCCCAATCACCCCAATGCTCCCCACAACATGACACCACTCCTCCCTGACCCTTCCTGAAACATCCTGTCTGAATCAGATCAGATCACCAGCACATACACATACACACATGAAAAAGGAACACAAGACCCACGTCAGCAATCCTGTGAAAGCCTGAACTCCATGGACCATTTCTTGCATACTGCTGAGGTAACCACTTGTAGAACCCCAATTGCCTGACAGTAGAGACCACACACAACACTACGACACCAACGCTAGCGTCCAAGCTAGGGAGGGGACGAAGGAAGAGAGGGGACGAAGGAAGAGATCGCGTGGCGGATACGGTGCATGCACAAAGGGGGCCAAGCCGGTGACGGCATGCCAGCCACAACATGCACGCAGGATTTTACAGCGGCAGAGGTGGTATGCTCATGCCTCGTCAGCGGCAGGCGGGCATGCACTTGAATCTGAAATAGTGGCATGGTCTTGCATGCCTTGGATATGATCCGGCCGCCTGCTCTTCCCAAGGAGCGAGCGCAGGGAGGCCCTGCTCTTCCCAAGGCGACACTCTGGATACATGCATTCATGCTGCCAAGGGAGCTACGATGTAGCAGCCCAATGGGAGTGATTTCAAGCATCGCCATCTGCACAGACATATTCCAAGTCTCCAATTGGTTGTTTGTGAATTGTGGATTGTGCTCAATGCTAAGCAATGTCCTGTTTGGATCCATCTGAATAACACATCATAGGTGGATATATGGAATTAGCGTGAGTTGGATATTATCTAGCTAGGAGGATTTCAGCTAGGCATTCGCTGGCCTGCTTGGATCCGCCCAGTTTAAATTAGCTACCTATCCAAACATGTCCTAATTCTTTGAATATGTATCTTAGTTTTGCAATCTTCTTGTAAACTTCAATAAAGGCACATACATGATTTTTTTTTGCAGTTTCAACTAGGCGATTTTTGTGAGTTTCGATATCCATCGGGCGTTGTTGATCATCTCATCAATGGGCATCCAGCATGGCTGCACGAGCATCATAGACTGGTGGGTACCTTTTTCATTCAAAGTGATCACCATAATTTCAATTATTGAGAAAGAATAATACTGCAAATACAATTACAGATAGCATGAGTGAGAGGGACAAGAGTAGAGGATTGCGATAGTGGTGCCATCCGTGACAGATTACAACTCACAAGGCACCTATGACTATGAAACGGTAGTGGTGCATTTGGGGCCACACATGACCCTAGATAAGAGCCATATCGGACACCTAGAAACTTATAAAAATTGTAGGTGTAAGACTATTAGAAAAATAAGAATATGTTTTGTTATTATTTCCATTCTTCTTCTTTTATTTTTTAGCTTATTTCCCTTCTCTTTGAGTATATAATTAAGGTTGGAATCATCTCCACTTTTTATTTTTTAAAAAAAATAGGAAACTGAAGTTCTAAGTAGGTTTTGAATACTCCTTACTTTGCGATTTTCCCTAAAAATGCAAACAATGTGGGTGTACTACGTTATGTTGCAATTGCATACAGCAGTCGAGACATACCAAAATGATATGTATATATTTTCTTGAAAAGTAGTTTCATAGTGTGTAACTTTGGAATGCATTAGACCTATGTTTTTTTTAAACTAAAAATGTACGTATATAAGATGACTCATTCAAACAACCTTAGTCCTAGTCCTAAGTTACTCTTAGCAGCCGCTCCAGCTCCGAAATTTCTTGGACCAAAGCGATACTTTATCTTCAGGGACTTTTTGAGCAGTAGCCTGCAGCTGTTCCACTGAAGTAGAGTTGTTGTGACATGGATAAAGTGAAATTGCATTTTTTTTCTTCATGTGCCGTTATTGTTATATACTGCATTGTACCGGGATTATTACTATACTATATACAGTTTGTAGCCTTGTGAGGAATCCGATGCCTGAACTACATATAGTACCAATTTTGTCTCCTTTTTCTAAGAGGATAGTATATCATCAGATGCCTGAATACCTACCATATGGGCTGATCAATCATGGACAGCACTGTGCACTGTGCTACATAAGATAGTTAGACCCAAATTACCACATCCCTGCGTCCTTTTTGGTCGTCGAGTTCGGTATAAACAATGATATGGCCACACACGGGGCTGTGCAATATTCTAGGAGAGTTTTTTTTCGAATCATCCACGCAGATGCTCACATACACGCGCACACACGTCCCTACGAATGCACGTACGCAACCCTACTCTATGAGCACCTTCGAAAGACTGAGCCAGCAAATCTTCGAGATTGACGAAGTCACCACTGACGCCTCGCTATTGACGGGTATGTCACCTACCACTGAAAGAATAGCGCCGGTTAAATCCTGAAATAAATCTAGAAAAATGCAAGCACCAGCGTCGAGTCGGGAACTCTAACTCTGGTAGGCAGGTTCCACCACAAGGAACCTTATCAGCTGAGCTACTCTCAGTTTGCAATATTCTAGGAGAGTTTGATACACGTGATGGTGGTTCTTGACCTCCTGGACTACTTGACATTCGCAACCTCAGAACCAAACGATGAGAAAATGGAACACAAGCTAAGTGGAAAAGGCAATCAGTTGGTGTATGCCATTCATTTGGATGAGATTATTACCATAGCTTTTTTATAGTTTTCAGCAGTAAAGTTGGTGTATGCCATTCATTTGGATGAGATTATTATCATAGCTTTTTTATAGTTTTCAGCAGTAAAGGTGTGGATTATATGAGTGTAAAGTTGAATCTACGATTTCAATCTAACTATTTGGGCTTCAAATTTCATATTCTCGGCTAAAATTTGACAACCACTGTGTTGAAACTTGAAAGTTAGTTGTTTCAAATTAAAAAATGTAATATAGGTGTCATGCTACTGATAGACCATGGACCGAGCAGAAAAAGATTTTGTAGAGCGGGATGGCGACTTCAGTACCACATGACCCCATGACCTCTTTTCCTCGGGGTTGCTTTGCGGCTGGCCGGGGGAGCCCGGGACCCAGGAGACAGAGAGAAGTAAAGGATGCTCAACCTAGGCTGGGCCCACAGTCAGTCAAACACCCTGCACTTCGAGCACCGGTGGGCCCACTTGGAAGCCTTTCGAAACCCCCTGCGAATAGTATATGGTTCCCTCTTCTATTTAAAGCCACCCAGAGCTCGCGCACAAAACCGCTCAGCTCCTTCTCCTCAGCTCACCGCGCAGGACTCCCACGCCGAGCGAGAGCAAGAGCAAGCTAGCTGCTCCCTCTGAGCGAGCAAGGGCGGCGTCGGAGCCTCCAATGGCGCGGCCACAGCAACGGTATCGCGGCGTGCGGCAGCGCCACTGGGGCTCCTGGGTCTCGGAGATCCGCCACCCCCTCCTGTGCGTACAGTCGCCGGCGGCGGCCGTGCATTCCGATTGCTTTCTTGAATCGATCGGTCCATGGCGTGGAGGTAGAGCTAGCTAGCTGACCATGGCGGGTTCTCCTCTGGTTAATTGCAGGAAGACGAGGATCTGGCTGGGCACCTTCGAGACGGCGGAGGACGCGGCGCGCGCCTACGACGAGGCGGCGCGCATCATGTGCGGCCCGCGCGTGCGCACCAACTTCCCGCAGGACGCCGCCGCCGCCGACGGGCACGCCCACAACCATGCCGCGTCGTCGTCGTTCCTCTCCCCCGCGCTCGTCGCCAAGCTCCACCGCTTCAACCTCGCGTCCGTGCAGGCCGCGCAGGCGCGCGGCGGCAAGGCCGACGCCGCCTCCCCCGCAGCCCCGGCGCCCGCCGCCGTGCTCCCGCGCGTCGCGGCCGTGCCCGCCCGCAATGCCGGCATGGGGATGGTCGCGCCCACGCCGTCATCGGCGGCGGCGGACTGGAGCGGCGGGTTCCTCGAGGAGCAGTACGTGGACCAGATGATCGAGGAGCTGCTCGACTCCAACTTCTCCATGGAGATCTCCTACTAGCTAGCTCCGCACGACGCGGCGTCGTCGCCTACTTCCTCTGCCTCCTCTGCTCTGCTTCCATTTCTCTGTTTCGTTTCGTCAGGTAGTGAGTTAGTGAGCTGGTAGTATCGATCATTAGCCATGCCAGGAAGAACTCGAGGTTACTTTGGTCAGACGAGTTCTTGAGCATCCTGCAGGCTGCAGCCTGTTGTGTATACGGTAGCATCGTCAGAGCATAAAAAAAAAGTTGGACTGGACTCTATTCTTTCTTTACTGCTGCTAAAATGCACTCACTCTCCACTCACTGTACATGAAGTCACTCATGGACAGTGAGTGGAGAGTGAATGAAAGAGGAGCCAGGTCAAACTCAGACTTGTTTTCAGCTGAATAGCCGGTAAGCATAACAACACTGCATTGAGCCATTGACCACAAACTCGAGAACAATGCTGCTGCTTGGAAAACGGAAATCGTCAGTCACGGACGGTGTCTCTTACATACACGTTTTCAGAAGACTGTGATTCTTCAGAGGAAGAACAAAACCATGCTAAAGAGTAAGAGATGATCCATGCATGTGCTGTACTACATGCCTTGGGTACTTTCCATACCAGAGCAACTTAATTGCGAGCAAGGAAAAGGGCTTCTAAAATCATGGACAGAAGTCGCAGGATCTCCGCGCCGAGGACAAAAGCCGCGTGATTTATGGCCCCCTGGCACCCCCGATCGGACGAATCCATGAACTGTGATATCTCCATGGCTGACGAGCTCAGAGCTGCGCCATGGCAGGGGGGCGGTGCCGTGGGCACGAGCCGTGGGCTCGCAGCAATCGATCTGAGGCGCGCGGCAGCGCAGTGCGTCATCGATGACAGTAATGGTGAAGGAGAAGGGACTCTTGGTTGATGGAGTGGTATCTAGGCGAGGATTCAGCTCATCATGGCATGTGCCGCCACATGCGGCCTCGCCCAATCATGCTGCTGCCCTATGTCCTATGGGGGTGCTCTGGGCCTTGAGACTTGCGACGCAAGAGACGTCAGCGTGCGCGCTCGGCCTGGCCGCGTTCGTCAAAAGAATCCGCGGCAGATTGCGGCTGTGACAGTGACGGATATGCTTATTGTATAGAGGGCGCATGGTAGTAGTAAACCCTAAACGGTTACAGTACATGTTAAACCGTTATGACGCAAATGAACCGTTCCATATCGGCCGGTTTTAAGTCAGGTCAACTTTGCATTTCTATTCTTTTCTTTTTTTTTTACGAAGAGACTTTGCATTTCTATTCTGGAAAAGGAAAGATTGGGATTGAGTTGTGGGGTAGATTTCTCATGCGAGGTAAAGGAAATTAGCATGCCGCTTCGCGGTTGTTGACGGCTCGTTGGTATTAAAGTTTGCCAAGATCAACTCCAACAAGACCTTCCTCCCAAGTGCCATGGCGTGATTATTTTTCATTTGGTCACCGGATGACAAAGACGATCTGGAAATCTCTTTAGACGTTCTGTACGTATATACTTGTTGCGATAAATTTCAAATAGGAAATCTTATAGCAAGATTAATAGTTTATCTTTCTGAGAAACTTGTCTTGTCCGACCTTAAATTGGAAATTATTTTATTGGTTGTCAAAATGTTTGATTGAGAAGGAAGGCAAATGCTCCCCCCCCCCTCCCCCAAACAACTTCGACATGATTCCAAACACACATTCTCGTTATGAGGTTGAAATTTCAAAACGCGATGCAACATACGTACATACACACACATATAGACACACACACACACACACACACACACATATATATATATATATAAAGGATGCGTTTGATTCTTTAAAAAATTCTATATAGGTTTGATGCCCTCCTTTTATTTTCTTTTTTAGTGGAAATAGCTTTTTTAAATATTTTTCTATTTTTTTGTTTGAGAGGAACCACCCGTACTCTAACAGAAAACTGATTGCATGATGTTTGCTCAAAAAGTGGACAGGCTTTGATAGTTCCCCTATTTGATGGCCCAATTAGCAGTACTGCAATTTATGCAGTGACGAGGGCCCATCTTTCTTGGGCCAATCGAAATACGGGCTAGCCCAGTGGGAAATTAACTTGTGTCCGCAGTTTTTTTTTTCAATTTCCAAAATCTCAAGTCATCCTTAAAAATTGAAAAAATTCAAATAGCGAACAAAAAAAATTATCCTGGAATTTCAAATATTCTCCAACCTTGTTGCAGCTTTCTGATAAAAAGAAGAAGCAAAAATCCAACCCTGCTTACTAACAGCTTGATAAGCAAATTAATTTAAATGATGTGTCCACAACTCCAACCTGGTTCAAAAATGTACAAGATTGCAACTGCAAGCAGCCGGCAGATGTTGTACACATCAAACATCGAATTATATCCATCCCCAAACAAAGTATTGGGTTTTCCACGCGTGAAAAAAAAAAGCGTCCACATCGGAAAAAGCCGTCAGAGGCTGGTGAGGTCAAACCTTCAACCGCCCTATTTTGACCGCAGCTCATATCAGTACCATTCATACCACCTGACATCATCACTATTTTTATCCAGCTCAACCCTACACAAAGACTGCTATTATTGGTCTAACTTTGTTGCTCCCTCCATTAAAGAAAGGTGTCACACTTTTTACTCCAGAGTCAATGAGATGCTATTTTAGATTAGACCGCTGAATTCGAGCACCGTATTTTTCAAGCACATGTTATGATATGCTCATTCATGTCATCTGTAAACATCCGAAACACACGTCATAGATTAAATCTTAATTTGCAACACATACTCTATGATGTATATTTGCTTATTCGTGATCAGAGGAAGTAATTGTAATCAGCCGGCATGTAGCCACACATACGGAGACACATGCATGATACATGTCTGGGCCACTTCCTCGTTGGATATTTGTGTATGATTTTTTTTTTGTCTTGTTTAAGTTTTGAACTAAATCCCAAACAAATCTTCCTCACCTAAAATTAGACAGGGATATGCGGTGGGCCCCCGAGTTTGGCAGTCAATCAGTGTTCAGACTCTAGAGTTTGACGGGAAATGGTCAGCACACTCCACTCTGGCTGCATGTTGCCCTTCCATGTGGACTTTGAACTGCAATTAAATCTTGGCAGTGCTGAAATACAGCATCTCTCGCATTGACGCTACTATTTGGTTGGGAGGCAGTGAGTTGACGGAGTGCACGCTGCAGCAGCAGCACTGACAAGCATAGAGGACCTGTAGCTTGTTGGTTGGAACCGACCATGCAGCCATGTCAACGGTCATGATTCGCTGGGGCACGTCGCGGTAGCCGTGAACGGTTGACATAAAACCCTTATTAGCCTTTTCGTGCCCGCGACAGCTTTTTTTTTCCCCTGAACGTAAGCGCCTGCCGCCTGCGGCAGTAATAAATACTCTGTGCATAAATATATAATATTTAGAAGTTCATTTTTTAGATTAATAACTAGTTTATCCTAAACGTCTTATATTTATGGAAGGATACTTAAATAGTGATGGCTTAAATTTAATCGCGATCTACTCTCTTTTTTTGTTTTTTTCCCAAAAATGATCGTCATCTACTCTAGAAACACTGATAGCACTTGCAATTTCACAACTAGTTTTGAAAAAAAAATATATGGAATGCTATTTATCAAGAGCCATTTAACTAAAAATATGAAAAAATAAACCACCCATACCAATCCAAGTATTGTTGATTTTTCCTCCTCTCTCACATACTCAGGGCCTGTTTGGGAAGGGGGTGTTAAAGTTTAACAGGGTGTTAAACTTTAACACTCTCAAATGAGGTGTTAAACTTTAACACAAGGTAGGTGTTTGGATGGGTTGTTAAAGTTTAACACTTTAGCTGAAAAATGACTGCATTACCCCTCAATAAATGAGGTCCCATACCCCTGTGGTGCTGTTAATTTTGGCGCCATAATCTTGCACTCTTCTGGCGCCAATTGCTTGCACTCTTCTGGCGCTAGGAAGTGCTGGCGCGGGAGGTGCTAGTCCTGCTGGTTTTTGGCGCCAGTACTGGTGCTTGAGCTGCTCATTTTTTTGGCGGCAGTTCAAGTGGCCTTCTTTTGTTTTTTCATTCGGTGAAATGAAAGAACGATGAAATGAAAATAAAAAGATATTCAAATTATTTAGATTGTCCTGTACAAAGCATTCGATAGAACGCAGATACTACAAAAATGTTGTCAACATCATTACAATACAATCATACAAATAATCTACGATTTGTTGTACAAAGCATTAGCTAATTCGTCCCGAAATGCATTCATATTACAATCTTCTTCCCCTGCTTGTGTATTTATCCCATCTCCTTCGTCGTTTGGCACTTGAGGCATAGGAATAAAATTTTCATCCCGATCGCACATATCAAAGGCCCTATCGGCCATATCATTCTCTCGTATGAAATTATGAATTGCCATACATGCTACTATGATTTTACTTTGTTTCTGCATCGGAAAACTTGGAATACCCAACAAAATCCTCCACTTCATCTTTAACACTCCAAATGACCTCTCGATAACATTTCTAAGGGAGGAATGGGCATAATTAAAAGTCTCTTTCATACCTTTTGGCATTGGGCCACTCCTAAACTCCGGTAGATGATATTTTGTACCCTTGTAGGGTGCAAGGTAACCCGGACGATTTGCATAACCCGAGTCAACTAGGTAAAATTTGCCTACATATACGACAATTTTCATGAGGTTAACAAAGGTGCCACCATCTTACATACAAATGAAAACAAATCAAGTTTACCTGCAGGAGGATGCGGAAACTTGTCACCATATTTGTTTAAGGCATCACTGAAGACTCTCATGTCATGAACCGATCCAGGCCATCCAGTCACAGCAAATGTGAACCTCATGTCGAAATCACATATTGCCAGCACATTCTGTGAAGTATATCCATGTCTCCCGGTGTGCTGAACCACCTTATCATTTGGGACCACCACCGGTATATGCGTCCCATCTATAGCTCCTATGCAGTTGTTGAAGTATGGTGCAAAGCGAGGGTTCCTCAACCTTGGGTGCACGGTCCTAAATTCTGGGTCCTTGGGCTTAATAATATCCACTGCTAGCTTAAGAACACTTGACAACACATTATCGAAAGTACGGCTTATTGTTTCTAAGGACCTTACAAACCGGTCCTCAACCTGTCTAAGGGATTGTGGTGCACCAATTACCCAAAGGAACATTCCTAAAGCCTCCATCGTGGTCATTCCTCTAGTTGCCCTCAACCCATAGTTCTCGACCAACAAGTCATGTAGCTGGTAAAACAAAACGCTTGACATCCTAAACATGTTGTAGCAAGCGGTTCTGCTACACAATGTTTCATGCACCCATTCTATACCCGACACAGTAGGAACCCTATGTGGAGCCTTGTCCATGTATGTGTCATAATACGTACCGATCATTACTGCGGCCATTGCAATGTCCCGGGTCCTTTTACGATGATACTGTTGCATCCACATGAAACCCATAATCTCTGTTGATAAGTCGTCATCAGAAGAACTTGACTCATCAATATCAAATTCATACTCCTAAGTCACCAAAGAAAACCATGTCAGTCAGTAATGAATACTCCTAAGTCACCAACTAAAACCAATGTAAGTCAGTAATGAATACTCCTAAGTCACCAACTAAAACCATATAGAACAGAGCCTTCCACAAAACAGCAACAATTGCACATATGCATTCAGCCACAAAACAGTCAACAATTCTTAAACAGCCATCAACCATATAGAAATTCCAAAGCACATTCAATCCTTAGAACAAACAGTCACATATTGTTCTAATAACCATAATTAGTACATAAAGGAACTCATATTCCATAAAACAGCCACATTGACTCCTAAGGACAACTACTTACTTCTACCAAACATTCAGTCCTAAAACACACACATTCACTCATATAGATTGTTTTCTTTGCAAACTCTCTGCAAATAACGCAGCCTTCCTTCAGGAGTTGGTATGTTGCAAAAAAATTCTCTCTCATATGGATCTTTGAATAAGTGCCTGCATGCATAGAACTCTACACTTTCAGGGGCTGCTCCACATTCCAAAGCCAGCTGTTGACACCTCTTAACAGACTCACCCATCTCTTTAATAGGGTTCAGCTTCTGTCTTTTCTCATTGAGGCTGGTTGCAATACTCTCCCCTACACTCCTTAAGAGGCCATCATCTTTGTCAGAGGTTGTCAATTTGTCAACTAGGCTGCTCACCATCTTCAGCAATGGGCTTTTACTTTTCTTGGAAGGACTAGTGGCAGTGGACTTGGTGCTGGGGGTACTTCCTCTTTTTTTGGTATTATAGCTCATAGGGCTGTCTTCATATGCATTGACATCCCCTTCTGTACCATACTGATCATCTTCCTCTACATCATCAACATCTTGGTCCTCATCCTCTTCACAACCAGCCACAAAAGATGTAGAGCCATCTACCACAACATCACGAAACATCTCCTCTAGCTGATCTATGTAATGTGGAACACCATATCGAAATTTCTTACACTCACTAAATTTGCCCTGCAAATGGATTATGATGTTATACACAGAAAAGTTACAACATCACAAGAACAGACAGTAATCCACTCCTAAACTCCCACTAACCATCACAACAACATTCAGTACCACAGATGATCACAAAAACATCCAGAGTGTTCAATTGGATGGATATCAGAACTAACCTTGGAGGTGGGGAAAATTGTCTCCACATTCTGTGGAGCACCATCTTCGTCGTCAACATCAACCCAATTCTCTACATCGTAGGGTTCGATGTAGTCAGCAGTGGATCGACCTCCACGACCGCGAGACCGCCTTGCGCGGCCGCCCCCTCGGCCTCCGCTGCGGCCGCCGCTGCCACCAGCACCGTCGCCAACGACGGTTCGAACAGAGGCCTTGTCACAGATGCACCGCCGCCGCTGCTCTGCTGCCGCCGGCCCCAGCTCTGCTGCGCCGCGCTGCTCTGCTGCCGCCGCCCCCTCCTCTGCTGCCACCGGCCCCAGCTCTGCTGCCGCTGCCGCCTCCTCTACCTCCACTGCGAGCCGCGCGTAAGCCGAGCGAACGGCTGCCGCGGCCACGGGGTGCTCCTTCTCCTCGAAGGAGGTCGGAGTACGAGCTGTAGTCGCCCCAATCTTCGGCCTGGGAGTTGAGATCCAGGGCTTGCAAGCCCTCGCGAGGAACTCCAGAGGATTCGGCCTGGGAGAGGAGGTCGAAGGCGGGGGCGGGGAAAGCTGGATCCCCCTCGGGGAACAGATCTTGCAGTCCATCGTCCCCGTGCCCGTCCATGAGCCCGTGTATGCGGTGGATCTGGGACGCGGGGTGGGGATAGAGCAGGGGGGAAGAAAAGGTTTGGAAGGGGAAGGTCACGGCGGAAGGCGACGAACCGCGGGCGGGAGGAGATGGCCGGCGGGAGGGGTTGGCGGCGGGCGCGGAGGAAGCGATGCGGAAGGAGATGGAGATGGCGGCGGGCGCGCAAGCAGCGATGTAAATGCGGGAGGGGAACGAGCGGGTGTAGATGCGGCGGCCGGGATGGATGGCCGGCGGGAGAAGATGGCCTGCGGGAGGAGACGGCGGCGCGCGAGGAGGAAGCGATGCGGATGGCGGCGGCCGTGGAGGATGCGATGCGGAAAGGGTGGGAGGGGAATGCGGGAGGAGGAGGCGCTGGCGGTCGGATAGGGGAGAGAGAAGAGGAGAGAGAGAGGGGGGCAACCAGGGAAAAGAGGGAGAGGGGGACCACTTTTAACACATTTGCCACATTTTAACACCCCCTCCATGTGTTTATGAAAAGGGAGGTGTTAAATTTTAACACTTCATCTTTAACACTTGTGTTTGGCAGCCAAAAGTGTTAAAATCTGTTAAAAAGGGGTGTTAAACTTTAACACCCCCTTCCCAAACAGGGCCTCATTGTCCTACTTTTCCTCCCGCGGTGCGATACTCACTGCGCTAGCTTGCCTCATACTTACACAACCATTTTTGATAGTGTCCTCGTTTTTACTCATATTCATAGTACGCAAAATTTTATTCACTGCGATGGCACAAGGTCACTAACTACATCCATCATAGGAACGGTGCCGATACCGGGACTAGGGGAGCCATCCCCCCCCCCCCCCCCCCAAAAAAAAAAAATCCTCTAATTAATGCTAATATGTTTCATGTATACATGTAAATTTACACGTTCTTATTGTTTGGCTCTTTCTGATTTGTTTCCCTAACTTTATCCTGAGTATATTGTCTCACCCAGTCAGCAAACTTCAGACAACATCACCGCTTCGCCTCTAAGCTCACATCCTCCACCATCTCCTCCTTACCTCCCTACCGGAGCGCTTTCTGCCCGTGCTCTTCCTTTATTCTATGTACAATTTCACCTGCAATCCCGCATTACTAGGTACAATATTCTTTTTTTCCAGCAATCCAACTGATGATCTCGGGCTTGGAGTACGAGTCTCCTTGTCAATCAAGACGGTGAGCAAAATGAGGTAGCTCTTTGGAAAATCTCAGTCCTACTAGTGATTCCCTTCAGAAAATCCGCACAGAAAAAATGGGGGGATGACCGCGTCACATTTCGCACGCGGCCGTCTGGGGTCGCCGATCTTACGCACTGGTGCAACCACTCCCTCCCGAGCCGCCAACAAAAACGAGTCCACCGAGAAGCCGCCGTACGTGCCGCGTCCAGCGTGCATCACGCGCGCGCCCCGCGCATCCCCGTCCATGCCGCTCTCCTGCTTCGCCCGCCGCCGCGGCGGCGAGCCCTCCCAGGCGTCGCCGTCCTCCTCGGCGACGTCCGTCTACTGGACGCACCTCGGCGCCGTCAAGCTGACGTGGGCCCGCGCCCCGATCGGTCTGCTCCTGGCCGCGGAGCTCCGCCTCGCCGGGGTCGACGGCGACGACGCGGCGCCCGCGCGGTTCGTGCTCCGGCCGTGGCTCCCGTGGCGGCGGCGCGGGTCCAAGCGGTTCTCCTTGCCGGGCGGCCGCGCCGTGGCGTTCTCGTGGGACCTCTCGCGCGCCCGCTTCGCCGCCTCCGGGCGCCGGCCGGAGCCCGCGTCCCGGTACTCCCTCCACGTCTCGGTCGACGGCGAGCTCGCGCTGGCCGTCGGTGACGCCGCGCGGCCGCCCGCGTCCGCGGGGCTCCTCCTCTCCCGCCTCGAGAACGCCGTCGCCGACGGCCCCGGCGAGGCCTACGCCACCACCGTCGACGTCGCGGGCGAGGCGCACGAGGTGTCCCTCGCCGTCGAGGACTCCGCCATGTGGGTCGCCATCGACGGCGAGAAGGCGCTCCAGGTGCGCCGCCTCCGGTGGAAGTTCCGCGGCAGCGAGAGGCTGGACCTCCCGGCGCGGCCGCGTCCGGGTCACCTGGGACCTCCACGGCTGGCTCTTCTCCCCCGACGCGGCCGCCGTCTTCGTCCTCCGGTTCCAAGCCTCCGACGCCGACGAAGAGGACGACTAGGACGTCGAGGACGACGCGGGCACGCACGCGCTGGTGAGGCAAAGCTCTTTCAGGAACCACCACCACCGCCACGCCAGCGGCGGTGGCGGCGGCGAGAGCTGGTGCAGCAGCGACAGCGACAGGAGGGGGTGGAGGCGCGGGCCGTTCAGGTCGGGCTCGGACACGTCGCCATCGGTGTCGGTGGCGTCGACGTCCGCCACGTCGTCGGCCGGCAGCGTGGCGACGGTGTCGGAGTGGGCGGCCGCGGAGGAGGCGGTGGCGCTGAAGGACGGGGGCGGGTTCTCCCTCGTGGTCCAGCTCTGTAAGAAGAGGAGGTAATGGAAAGCGCCGCGTTAATGGCGTATGTGCGTCGCCATTCCCTTGCATTGCATTGCTTCGCGTTCCATGGAACAAAATCGATCAGTCGTGCTTGGAATTTGGAAACCAATGCATGTTGGTGGGGAAAGATTTTGTCAAACGGATGAACATTCTGTGAGTAAAGTTTTGATCTGTTCGTGCTTGTGTAGTACGTGACTCAATCCGTGAAAGGGCAATGAATTTGAATGCGAATGCGGCGACTTGTTCTTCTGCTCCCTTCTTGATGAGCTTCAATTGAGACTGCAGTTTTGCCTTTTGCGGACCTAGTCAACGCCGTGATCATCTTCAGTATCTGGAGAGTGGTGAGCTGCTGACTTAGCACAAAATTGTGTTGTGATTGAGAGAAATGACTCACGATTGCTCTGGTTGCGGCTCTTGATGAGAAACTAGTAGGAGACAAAGATACGCAGTAGATCTCCGCTTTCACTTTAATGCTGATATCCTACGGCCAGGGAAGGCAAAAAAGGGTAATATGGTTCAGAAGGAACCGAGAAAAGGGGAAGAGAAGGTATGGAAGAAGAAGGTTTTCTTTTGCCTTTTTTTCAATTTTATAGTTTACCCTTGTATTTTAAACTTTTTATTTAGCTCCTGCTGTTTTGAAATGATGAAGAAAGAATTTGCCCCTATCCTGTGTAGAGCACTTAACGGTGTCAAAATTGGTAAAAAAAAAAAAGGTCGGGTTCAGGTCGCACAAGGTTTGGAGAGGAAGCGAGTGAGGAAGAGATGGATATGGTTAGGCAAATACAACAACCCATTCAACTTACCAGGAACATACAATTTTCTCTAGACTCGCTTGTAGTCAGTGATGACAGACCACGGTACCATTGTCGTCATCTGTGATCAGTACGATAATGCTACCGCGTGTAGTACGTCAAAGATTTTAAAAGTTTTAGCTTGTACACACTCAACAGCAACATTTACCTTTCTGGAAAGAGAGACCGCCGCCGGCTGCATCAGATGAACACGAGTGGTCCGTTCCACGGTCAGAAACCCCATTTCGATTTCCAAGCCGTATCGGTATGTATGATCTCTCAGGTCTGCAGACCTCCTCTCGATTCGCACCTCGTATCGGTCTGCCCCCCACCTATGATCTGAATCTGAGTATCTATTTCTACAACGTGTCTCTGAGTCAAAGCGGCAGCACGGCTAGGTATCAGTCGAACTGTTCTTGAGACCGATGCTCTGCTGGTGACGGAGGCCCTGTCCAGCTCAAGTGAGTGACTGAGTGAAGGTTTTGCTGCGCGATGAGTTCATCAATTCGGAAGTGTGTTTTTGTTCCTGGAGCATGCGATCGAGTAGCCAATGGCTACGAGAAGATGGCTGTGATTGAGGGTCCATAAACTCTCTTCTCCCTCTCCACGCTGCCCAACGCGCTCATCATGGGGATACCGCTCCTTTGTCGCCATGTACGGCCGCTACTCCGGCGAGACTCCTGGTGCAGGCTGTCGTGCTCCAGTGCATCGTGTGGTGCACGCTCCTGCTCGTCCTCTTCGAGTTCCGCCCCGCGCGGGCGCTCGTCGCCGGCCGTCGCCCGGACGCCGCGGCGTCCATCGCCGGCGTGCGCGTCGACCCGGACGTCGTGTCGCTCGCGGGCAGCCAGGCCGAGGCGCAGGCCAAGGTGGCGCCGGACGGCAGGACGCGCCTCGTCATGCGCCGGCCGACGTCGGTGTCACGACGGACCCCGGCGACGCAGCGGCCGTCTTACTTCGACGAGAACGCGGTTTGGCTAGCAGATCAGCCGCCGCCGTGGCGCCGAGCTATGATGCCAAGGACACGCACGCGTTCGAGTGGAGCTCCGGACCTCCGGTGATCCCGCCGCGTCCGAGGTCAGCGGCCTGCCAGTGTTCCGCGGCGGCAGTCACCGCGCCAAGGATGCACGCCGGCTAGTCCGCTCCGAGGCTCCGACTCTCCGAGGCGCCGCCCGTTGGGTTGCCAAGAGGTCAGTCGCGACATCCGAACTCCAATCAAATCACATGAGAAGTATCGAAGCCAATGCAGATTTGGTTTCAGCGACCCGGCCCGGGGAGCGCGTCACCGGCTTGAAGGCGGAGTCGGTGGTGCAGGACGCGCTGGCGAAGTCGGAGTTTGGCTCGACGGAGCAGCGGCAGGATGCGAATACGAAGAATGGCCAGCAAACATATGCTCTTTCTCTGACTAATATACAAAGCAGAGGCCCAGCACCTCAACATGCCGGTTGCCGTCGTCGTCGCCATGTCTCGGAAGCATGGCCGGCACACGCGTTCTCGACGGCGAACGGCGGCGTGGTGCCATGGGGAGAGGGGCGGGGCAGCTCTGTGGTGACGCCTTCCCGCGCGTGGCACTGGAGGAGGCCGCAGCGGGCGTCGGCGACTCGGCGTCGGGGACTCTGGGGATCCTCGGAAGGATTTTCTCCAGAAAAAAAAAGAATAAAATGGGTCTATATGCAAACTATTGGATCGCGAATAATAGTTGCGATCCAGATCAGGGGGTTTATTGAAAAATATCAACCTAAATAATTTTCACAAAACCCCCCAATTTGGATCGCGACTATTAATCGCGATCCAATATAGGGTCTAATTTGTAAAATTTCCAGACCTGACATCGCCGCCGCCGGAGACGCGGGAGGCGGGCAGGCGGCGAGAGTAGAGGGGAAGAGAAGCTCCACATGTGCTCGACTACGAGAGCCTCGGTAAGCGGCCGATGAACGGTTGGCAGCCCGGCCAGACCATCTGGGAGAGCGGCGGCACGGAGTACCTCACCGGCGTCCGCCACATCCTCGGCATGCCCCGGTTCGCGGCGGCGCGGTCGCTGCTCGTGTTCTAGGACGCATGGCCCATCGACGAGCCGTCTTGGAGCTCGCTCAGCTGGGCACGGTGGAGCCGATGGTGCTCCGCACTACCGCACCCTGCAGGAGGAGCCGAGGAGGAGTACTGGTACTACTTCAAGGCGTTCGCGCTCGGCGGCGGTGGCGCGGGAGATCTCCGGCTACCTGGACGCGCGGGTGCTGGGCGCGCTGCGCTCCAAGTAGCACGCTGAGACAGAGAAAGCAGGCGTCGCCGGTGCAACAGTGAAAACAAGGAAATCTTAAGAGCAATCTGCTGTTGTCCATGGGCGCTTCCAGTTTGCTACAGGATCTGAACACCAGCTGATCAGTCAGGAATCGCGCAGAAAATTTCTTTTCAGAAAAGAACTTTGCACTCCTGTTATATGAAGATTTCTCATCCTGTGCTGAAGAACTCGAACACTTACAGGAATTATGAAGCAAAACAAGCAGCTTACTAACAAACCACATCTCTATGCATCCTACGCTCAAGAATTGCTAGAATACGTTCTTCTCTGACTTCTGAAGATTCAGACTTCAGAGCACCAACCGACAATGACGCGCAGATAAAAAGCATTGGGTCACAAGAGGGATCTCGAGTTGTTTGGATACTAATTAGGAGTATTAAAGATAGTCTAATTATAAAACTAATTGCACAGATGGAGTCTAATTCACGAGACGAATCTATTAAGCCTAATTAGTCCATGATTTGACAATGTGGTACTACAGTAACTATTTGCTAATGATGGATTAATTAGGCTTAATAGATTCGTCTCGCGAATTAGTATAGAGTTTTGCAGTTAGTTTATAATTAGCTCATGTTTAGTCCTCTAATTAGCGTCCGAACATCCGATGTGACTTTAAAGTTTAGGAGTTCGTATCAAACACCCCCGAAGCCGCATCCAATATGTGATCGATTTGGCAATCGCCATGGCCATGGGCGGAGAATCAGAAGAAAGATATCAGTCTGCCGCCGCAAAGGAGGCGAAACTTGCGGCCTGCCCATTCGAACGAACTGCAGGCGCATCCAAGATCGGGAGCTCGCCAGGAAGCGGTGGCGGTGTCCGGCGAGGCGAGGCTGGCGAAGCAGCGCGGACGCCGGACTGCATGACAGAGAGTCAGAGACGGAGGTGCAAGCTTACTTTCAAGATACATAACCACTGTTCGCCATCAATGCTTTGGGTCTGTTCGCTTCAGCTTGTTCAGCTGGCTTATCAGCCACCAAACAGTATTTTCCTCTCACAACAAATCATCCGTTTCATCTTTTCAGCCGGCTTATAAACTGAAGCGAACAGGCCCCTTGTCACCAGGAGGCTGCTCGCATGAACGTCTCCGTTACTGTCGCTCGACGGCCCGAGACACAGTACGACGCGATGGCAGGAGTTACATGCCACGTGTACTGCGAGTGTACCCCCACATCGCTCGTCGTACGCAGGGGCTTCGGACCTTCGGTGCGTGCGCGAAAGCGTCGGTGGGTGCATGCACCCCGGCCCATCCTAGGACACTGCTCCTTTCCTTGTCCCCTCGATGGAAAATCCTGAAGTGATGAACTGTGCATCGGTCGAGGACACGGACGCCTGCTGCAGTGCTTCAGCCTGCAGATGCCGGGGCCAGCGCATCATTACTGGCCGCGGGGATTAGTTGGGGTGCACTGTGGCAGGCGCCGCCGCCGCCCGCCGCGGCCCCGCCAGCCGGAAAAGGCCGTCCTCCTCTCCCTAGCCTGCTCGGAGACTCATTGGGGCGGCACGTTCCACTTCCACGGCATGCTTCGTCACCAACCACGACTACTCGGATCAAGATCAAATGATTCGTTCCGGTGGCCGGCAAGGGGACAAGCGCAGGAAAGGCGCTGTCCGCTGTCCACAAAAAGGAGGAGAAGCCCATGCCAACGCCCTATCCCAAGCATTGCAGAAGCACCGCATTCTCGCATCGGTGATTGGCCTTAGCTCATGCCGCCGCTACCTGGGTGCTGGTAAGTTCGTTCGCTACATCCAAAGAAAAGGAAAATGGCGAACATATTCCAGTTGGCGTTGGATCACTCGCCCAAAGAGAAGGAGTAGTAGATGGATGGAAGATGCCAAACAGCACAAGAGTCACGTTGTTGATCACGAAACTACTATGAGTAACCACCAATAGTGATCTGAGTATCTGATGGCTGGTGACAGCAAACACAAACAGTGGCGCGGCCCACCACCACCACCAGATGACTAATTGAGTACTACTAGAGTCTAAAGCCGAGCACAATTACTCAATTAGTAGTACGAACGGCCAGAATTAAGAGCCTGGTAATTGCTACTAGGCGCTAGGCGAAGGTTCAAATCAGAATCAAGGAGTGGTGGTAATATGCACAGAGTTGTTTAGTGGTAATTAAAAAAATGGGTAAAACTGTAAAAAAATCCGACCTTAGAGAGAGCAAGTACCCACTCGAC